>NC_143510.1:79735713-80035713 GCF_031878675.1 Megascapheus bottae | reverse complement strand
CCTTCAACCCCCCATTGTGTCAACATTATTGCTCATACAATTAGAGATGGCTGCCTGGGAGAGACTCCCTGCAGCAGCCACACTCCCAAGTCCATCTATTTCCCCTTGCCCAGCATGCCTGCGCCTGGCTCATTTCAGCTTTCATTAGCCTCTATGGCTCCTGGGTGTGAAGGTGCAGCTCACCTAATCCCTACCATTCTGCCGTGTAAAAAGAAAACACCCCGGTACTTGGGCTCCTTGTTCTTGCTCCTCAAGTATTTAACGAGGGACTTGAAAAAACTTTGAATATTCAGGTCAGTCTCATCGGGAGGAAGTCATTAGAAACATGCTGAAGATTTTCTCTCTAAAAAGGGGTAAGGATTTACCTCTCATACCCCACACATATTTGGGATCATTCATGAAAATACATGCAAGCTGCCTGTTGGGGGAAAATCTTTGTCGACAGAAAAAAAAAATCAGTTCTCAAAATCAGTTTTGAGAACAGAAGAACTGGTCTAGGCTAAGGTGTTGGTCTAGCATGGAAGTCACCCTTCTCCACTTGATTTAAATCATGGCTTTAAGGATGACTGTGGATGATAAATGTCTGATATGTCCTATATTAGCAGAAGTAAAAATCAATTGCATTATATAAGTCTGGCTCTTGTTACGAGGGTTCTGGAAGTGCATACAAGGTATGTGGGAATCTTTCCCTCCCCAGGTCTGCTCTGTATAAGCAAGGCCTACTTCCATTATGGTAAAGGAACACTCCAGTCTGTACCATCCTGGGTAGAAAAACAATCTCTCCTTCTGTAATTCTAGCCAGTAGGTAGGCACTGAAGCTTCATGCTTGCCTTTGACTATCATAGGAAGTGTAAAGATATGGTACCATCCTCACTGGTACGGTTATGAGTCATATCCATCTAGGACACATGGCCTCAGAGAACTGCTTCTCAAAAGAAGATCCTGGTTTCCTCTCAACATTCAATGTTGTTTCTTCCATCAAAATGATGGAAGAATTCCTGATAGTTATAAAGAATCGATTGCCATGTATTACTAAGCTAGGCCCTGGGCTTCTTAGAGCTTTTATAATCAGAATAGTTCTACAGTGTATGCCTTCCAGTGTAAAGACATTTATATGAAGGGCATCCAACTTGTATAGCACAGTTTATAGGAGACAAAAATTGAGTTCTTTAGTAGCAGGATAAAATAAAATCGGGTACGTTAGTAATGCACAATAAATAGCTGAGATTTGTGTTAGGCTCTGTGTCACAATGAAAGAATACCCGACATACCTTGAGAAGGGAGAAGAGTTATTTTTTCTCATGGTTTCAGTCCATAGTCTTTGACTGTGGTCCATGGATTCTGGGCCATGATGAGGCAAAATGTCACGGGGGCAAGAGCACGTGGCAGACACTGCCCACCTCGTGGTGGACAGGAAGTAGGGAAAATATAGGCAGGACAAGAATTAACTCCCAGAGAAGCACCCCCAAGTGAGCTCCTTCTCCAGCTCAGTTCTGGGTCCTACTTTGCAGTACCTCCCACAAAGCCATCGTATTATGAATGAACCCATTCAGGAATTTAGTCAAAAACACAGCCGTTGGCAACTAAGCCTCCAATCCATTTGCTTGTGGAGGACATTTTTAAAATTCAAACCGTAATGAGGTCTCAATGGATTATTACAGTCTAGCTGAATTACATCCATGTGTATTTATCACATAAAGAAATTTCACAGTTGTAGCTTGGTGTCCAAGTGTGGCTAAGTCCACTCAAATGGGAAACACGAGCAACAGATCTGAGGTTTTATAGGTCCAAGAGAAGGTGCCTATTGGAGGTGAAAGGAAAAACTATAATTCAGTGCGGGGTTATAGAGAGATTCTTCTCTTCCTCCTTATCCCTGCTCCAATGCCCACCCAGAAAGGAGTCTGTTGCTGAGCAAATGGTCTTGGGAAGCAGAGAACACAGGCTGGATTGACTCTTCCGAGCACTTAAAGGGAGCATTAGGAATTAGGGTTTATAAATTAATAAACAGGAAGCCAAACTCCATGATCTGGTTCTTTTGGTTCCCTGGTTGGTCTTTAACTTAAGGGCGGCAGATATTTCTGGTTGAATTTGAGTTTGCAATGAATTCTGAAGACCAAGAGCTCTGAGAAGCTCAGAGGAAGAATTGTAGGTGAGATAAATGTGGAATTGTTGTTCAGATAAAAAAATAAAACTAACTTTTAATTTTTTGTCCTCAGTTGTTGATAAAGTTTCCTAAACTTTCCTAAAGTCTTTCTGGTCCCATTCCAGACTAGCAAAAGTTACAGTAGTATTGGGGGTTTGGCAAAACAGAGCAATGCTAGAGTCTCTTTCTTCATTTATTTATGAATGAACTAAACTGGATTTCTTTAAGAAGTTTCTTGGCTTTCTGAAGTGAAGACCCAGAAGAGCTATCTACTCTCAAATGACCTCTCTCTCCCCTTTGCTGTAGCCTCCCCTGCCCCTTCTCCAGCCTATTACCTATTCTCCTGCCCCTATTACCTCCAGCCTTTTCTCTGTCCTCTACTGCTGTCCAGCAGAACCAACCTGGGAGAGAAAATAGACGTTGGGAGTTGCTGTCACCGCCCATCATCCCACAGGGCTGGGGAAAGCAGTTATGTCCTGCTGGGCCAGCCAGACAAGTCTTGGATTTCTGGTCTTCTATGTTAATTAGAAAGTAGAATCTTAAGAGCCAGTTTTGACTAAAAACACTGTCCAAATTTCTCCTGGCCCTGATGGTGAGCGGCCTGATCAATATGAAATCTAATTTGCAGCGATGGCCCCTGTGAAGTTGGCAAATGTTATGTCAACATCCCATAATGACTTGGGCTTCCTGAGCAGCCGTTGTTAACCATAGCCACATCTGCCACCAGCACTCTCTTAACCACTCCTGCTTCTGAAGCAGCATCTGTGTCAGTGCCTCCCCAACTTCTCCTGCCTCCCTCCTTCTGCAGGGCCCCATCCTATCAATTCTTGACGCCTCATTGCTGTTTCATGAACTCCAAAAGAGAAGAACACAATTAATTTTTTTTCTCTCCCACAACTGGTGAACCAAAGAGAGAAATAATTGCTACTCAGTTTTAATAATGGCAAATTTTTATGAAATTTCCATAAAGACAATTCAGAAAGGCATTTGGGGAGACTTTCTCCACAGGGGGCCCAACTGGTTCACATTGTTTCATAATGTTTATGTTGTTATAGTTCCATGTCTTTTGCATTTGCATCGCTTGTCTCCAGGGCAAGTTCTCTTGACTCATTTGTGAAGCAATGAATAAAAGAGTTGTAATGGAACAAGGCGCTTACTCTGCAGTCTTACCTCATTTGGGAATGTGGCTTTGCTAAAGAGAGGCAGGAAGGTTCTGGATGAAAAGGTAGATATTATTCATCTTAACCTGCTTCAAACACTTTTTTGGCTTTTTGTGAGAAAAAGTCCCATCTCCTTAGCTCTTACTTGCTCCTGTTGTCTGCTACAACCAATGGGTCTCAGTCAGTCTCTTGTTGCCAAGCTTGTACCGCAGGGACTTGATACATGCTGTTCCTTCAGCCTAGAGGACGGGTTCCATCTTTTCCTTCCCCAGGAAAGGCTTTATTACCTTCCTACTAGCCCTCCCCAATCCTTTGCCAAAGGGCTCTCTCTCACTAGTGGTTCTCATTGTTTCTTTAGCACTATACAGCTATACAATGGTTTTTAAAAAGTTAGGAGTCTTTTGACTTCTCCAAAGCAAATTCCCATTTGGCATTATATATTCTTTGATAGCTAATGTTGACTGAGTGATGAACCTTGAAAGATTGTTTCCTAGAAACAGAATCTCTGTGTGGGAAGGAAATTTCATAATCACTCAATTCTAGTTTACCTTGAACACTTATGGCTGATGGTGTTAGTTTATTTTTTTATTGCTAAAACACAATGCTACAGGCTGGGGAAGATATAAGAAAAGAGGTTTATTTTGACTCCCTGTTCTGGTCAAAGGATGATGCGTTACATCTGGGGATGGCCTTGTTGTTGGCAGACTCCTAAAGAAGGACAGGGCATCACAATGTGTGCCTTGCTGAGACAGAGAATATGTGTGTTTATCATCACTCTCCCTCAAATACAGATACCAGTATTCAATAATGAGAGCTGTATCTGATGACCTCATCTGATTGTAATCCTATCTCCAAGGCCCCCAGTTGAATTAACTTTCTACCAACTGAATACTTCACAATGGAAATTAATTTCCAACTGTGAGTTCTGGAACATAAATCAGAACCAGATCATGGCTAGGACTCAACATTTTTATTATCCAGTACAATAGTCTTTTCCTTCATTTCATAGAACATTTCATGAGCCCTGCTGTAGTTCAGATGTCAACTGTTCTTCAAGGCGGGTGTAACCTTTGAGACATGGAACCTATTGGGAAGTTATTGAGGGACTGCCTTTCAAAGGGACTGGAGGATACTCATCCTTCCTCTATTTCTCGATTCTTGGTCATGGAGAGATGATTTTGTTCTACCACCTGTTCCTTGCTGTAATATGTTTCTCACTGGCTCAGGGGAGGGGTCCAACTGATTACAGATTGCACCCTCAGGAAGTGTGAGTAGAAATAAGATGTTTCTCTCCATAAGTTGACTTTGTCTGGTGCTTTGGTACAGTTATAGAAAGCGGACTAACACAGGAAACTTTCTGTTTTCTCACAGTTGCTCCAGGTTTTCCTCAGTATGGCTAATGAAAAATAAGTCTGATTACTGTTTCAGATGACAACTTGCCTCTTGAAGGAACAGAGGGTCAGAGGTTGCCCTTCTAAAATCTTGGTTATGCCAAGTGATCAGAACACTAAAAAATGAGAACTTCCTACTTTGGGCAACAGAACAAACACAACAGTTCTGACTGAGAATTTCATTGGCCTTTATCTCTGTTTGGACAAATCATTTAATTTTAAATCTTAAGAATTTGTACTGATTATAGAATAGTTAGCATGATAGAAATTGCTTGGTTATATCGTGACAGATCTGTCTAACTGACTATCTACCTATCTATCTAAATATTGAATCCCTCTTTTATGCTCATAGTAGGTGTGCCTATTATCCTCATTTTATAGATAAAACTAAACTTTAGAAAAAGTTGTCCACCCTAGGAAGATCCATCTCTTGACAGTCTATGTGTACTTTTGACCTCCATGTCTAGCTAGCTCTCTCAACATCCTCATGAAATTACAGGTACGGCTAGTCAAGGTGAGAAGGTAGCATATACCTTTGGCAATCCAATGGGACAGAGTGAAGAATGGAGGAAAGTAAAGGATGATGGTCAGAGAACAGAAATCCAAGGTGAGGATGGAGTGGACAGCACAGAGGAGTGTAGATGATGGTGAGGTGCCTGAGACATCAGTGGTTAGGAATGCCATAAAGATTTGGGAACTGGCAAAAGACAGGACTTAACACTTATGATTTTAAGGGGGTCAGAATTCTAGAAAAGATTATACTAATACCATCATGTCCATTTAAAATAAAAAATAAGAGAAGCAATGTAAAAAGAATTTCAACAGAGTTCTCTTTTGTTCATGCTTGAAAACATTTAACATAATGTGTGGCACCCAAGATTTAGCAGGGATGACCTGCATTTACTCAGAAGAACATCAGACAACAACAACAAAAAACAAAAGGCCAGAGTTGCTCAGTTACCATTGCTGGTGTGGAGAGAATTGCCTGTGTTTTTTTGAGATTTCTGAGGAATAGAGGGAGGGAGTTCAGCGCCCAAAAGTAATATTGGAATTTTCAGAGTGGTTGAGGGACTTTCTCATAGGATGGTGGAGGGTACAGAAATTCTGAAGACATATAGCTCTGATGCTAATCAAAGGATCTGGTTTCAGTGGTGCTTATACTCCTAGCTACACAGGAGGCTGAAATCTGAGGATTGAAGTTCAAAGCCAGTATGGGGAATGAAAATCAGTGAGGCTACTATCTCCAAATAGCCACCAGAAAACAGGCACTGGTGCTGTGGCTCAAATGGTAGAGCACTATCCTTGAGCTGAAGAGCTCAGGGACAGCTCCCAAGCACAGAGTTCAAAGCCCATGACTGACAAAACAAAAACAAAGATGGCATAGATTACAAGGCACTCCATGATTTCATAGCTGGGTTTATAAAAACAAATGCATATTAACCAACCAATGTATACACTGGTTTTTAGGCAGATCAAGAATTCAGGAATCAAAGCACAAGTCCAGTTAGTACTACAGCAAATATAATAAATAGAACCATATTCTGATGAAAACAAAAAATTAAAAAATAAGCCAGGGCAGGGAGGAGCCTCTTTATTGAAGACAGAGGAAGAAAGAAGCAGAGCACTTCACACCTACATTATGGTTCCATTTCTATTTCTAGCCACAACATTTTTCTTTTGGGGGCACATAGTCTCTCTTGGAGAGAAAGGTAGAATTTGCTCTTGGCATTCATCGTCATAGTGATGGGCTTTGGGTAGAGTTTTAAGACATTATGAGCCTGATAGTTTAGCTCAGAATTTATTCAGAGAAATTTAGCGCCCCACTCCCTACCACACTCCCTCAATTCTGGGCTTTATTTAAAAGTAGAACCTGGGTACAGGTCTCTGGGTGGCTCCTCAAGAGGCAGAGATTCAAGGGAATTTGGTTCAAAGTCAGCCAAGGCAAAGGAGCTTTGTGAGACCTACCTCTCAACCAATAAAATCTGCACGTGTCTCAGCTAGACAAGCAGTATTAAGGAAGAGTAAATAGCAGAATTGTGGTCCAGGGATGTCTAGGTATAAATTGAAGACCTCATCTTAAGAAGTAGCTAAATAAGGCCAGGAGTTTAGCCTAATGGTAGAGTGCTTGCCTAGCATGCACAAAGACCCTGGTTTGAGTCCTTGGTACCACATACATAGAAAAAGCTGGAAGTGGTGAAGTGGCTCAAGTGGCAGATTGCTAACCGTAAGAAAAAAGCCCAAGGACAGTGAGCAGGCCCTGAGTTCAAGCCACATGACTAGCAAAAAAAAAAAAATAGCTAAATAAGAAAGACTGGCAGTGTGGTTCAAGTGGTAGACAACCTTAGTAAGTATAAGACCTTGAGTTCAAATTCCCAGTACCCTAAAACAAAAAGAAACAAAATTGTATGTGTGTGCGTGTGTATGTTTGTATGTGTGCATGTGAGGTACTAATCATTGCAGGCTCAGTCACGTTTGGTTTCCTGTGGTGATGAAATCAAAGTCATGCTTGGGTTTAGGATTTCCTACCCATTGTAGCAAATGAGAGGCTCTCCTAAAGGTTGTGGTTTACCAGGCACAAACTTCTATTTCTGAAGGCCACAAAGGGAAGAAGAGAAAGGAAGAGCAGGATAGAGGTCTGAGAGGAGAAAGTTGCTGTTCTGAGTGGGAGCAGAGCGGTTGCTGCTACCTCCATTTTCTCTTGAACCTGAGATAAACAACATACGTAAATGAAAAGTATGTCAGTGGAAATACTACTCTCTCATATTATCTTGTTGCTAATTTTAGAGTTAGAGAAATTCAAGAAAATTATGACTGTGTGCCCTTGAGAGCCATAAAGTAACAAACAGAAAATTTGGCCAGTAAGATAATGCCATATTACATTTTCATTTCACGTGGTTCAATTTTCTTAATAATCAATAGCATGAATTTCAGTTGTCAAGGAAAAAGTGTTTATGTGGGCAGGAGATCCATTCCTTTACAAGGAAACACTGATGGGAAAGCTTATTAGCATAAGGGAAAGTTTGGAAGTTCTGTGCATTTCAAAGTGTTTTCTTTCCAGTAATATGAACATGGATTTCCTTATTAAGCCTTATCAAAATAGAGGAACCAGACTTGGGCTTATGTCCTAAATGAGACCCTGGCCCTTGAGAGGGGTACCTGGCTGCTTTTTTTTTTTTTTGCCAGTCCTGGGCTTGAGCTCAGGGCCTGAGCCCTGTCCTTGGACTTTCTCAAAGCTAGAGCTCTACCACTTGAGCCTCAGCACCACTTCCAGCTTTTTCTCTATTTATGTGGTACCAAGGAATCGAACCTGGGTCTTCATGCATGCTAGGCAAGCACTCTATCACTAGGCCAAACTCCCGGCCCTGCTTTTTTTTAAATTGTAAAGTGATTAGAAATTTGCTTGGTGAAATGGACCCTTCTAGTCTATTCACATTTTGCTGATCCTTCTTATCAAGGGTCACTTATGGAAGCAGTGTGCATGGGACTCTGATGCAAGACACTGGAGTGGGAGAGGCTCCTTTGCGGTCCTAGCATTGAAATCATGACAGAAGAGTAGCATGACTTTCCAGATAACCTTCTGGAAATGTGAACTTTTTAATGAGAAAAAGAAAGACAGAAATACGGGAGAGGGAGGAATTAGAAGAAAGAGAGAACGGAAAGGATGGAGAATATATGTAGGTGTTGAACACAGGACAGATAAGGAACACTTATTAGGATTTCCCACCTTTGAGAGAGAAGCAAAACCTATGAAACCACAGTATCTCTGTTCCTCATTCACTTTGAAAGGGCCATCTGTTTTCACTGTGAGCATGGCAAGTGCACCTTACATTTCACAAAGTCTGTAAAAGCCTTTCTTAATTCAAGGAAAGACGTGAGATATACCCAAGGTATTCTAGATAGGATTTCAAAAAACCTACGCACTCATTCAAAACACAATGAACTTAGGCAGAATGTGGTGCTACAATATCAATTCTCCTCACTGAATAACATTTCTGCCCCCTTTTTTGGTGTGTCTTTGTGGAATAAGAATGTCCGTTGCCCTTATTAATCCTGCAGAATTACTCTCCCCCCGCCAAGTCCTTCGGAAATCTAGCAAATGCAGACAGTTTTAGCGAGTTAACAAAAAAAATCTAATTTCCACTTGAGCAGCTCTGAGGTTAGGTCAGCAGAAAAAAGAAATTCTGCAGTGGCTTGTGTTGATGAATATTTTATAAGCTCTACCATCTAATAAAAGATGTATTTAAAAATGGCCCGGATGCTGGTTAAGAAAATGTCCTATTATTTAATTATGATGTAGATAAAAGTTGAGTTTCAGGCGTAATGAAAGAATCAAGCCCAAAGATAAGCTTGGCTTGGAATCTAAAGCCTTTTGTTGTCCTGTTCATCATGGATCTTCCTTTGTGATCCCAAATGCTGATTTACACAATCAATGAGGGAACAGGGTGATTATGAAGCTTGACCCATGTGGAGATTATTTAGTGGCCTCGATGGACATGAGAGATCTTTAAGAAAAAGCTTCTAATTAGCACACCTAGTCAATGAAATTGCAAACCTCATTATTTGAGTCAGGGCCAGAAACATATAGGTCAATAGAACCCTCCTTAAATGACACATTGGCAATATGTGGAGTTTTTACCCACTGAGTTCAGAATTATACTCACCATGATCTAAGATAATGATGATGATGATGATGATGATGATGATGATGATGATGATAATGATAATGATGATGACAGCTACCTACATACAGCAGCAATTATTTGCTTTCTTTTCCTTTCTCTTTCTTTTTTCCTTCCTTCCTTCTTTCCTTCCTTCCTTCCTTCTTTCCTTCCTTCCTTCCTTCTTTCCTTCCTTCCTTCCTTCCTTCCTTCCTTCCTTCCTTCCTTCCTTCCTTCCTTCCTTCCTTCCTTTCTTTTTCTTTTTTGTATCTTTATTGAAAAGATGCTGATAGCTTTAGTATGGCCTTGTTTATGGACATGCAGGTAAATGCCCAAAAGTGGGATTGCTGGGTCACAGGGGAGCTCAATGTTTAGTCTTTTGAGGAACCTCTATACTACTTTCTAGAGTGGTTGAACGAGTTTGCACTCCCACCAACAGTGTAGTAGTGATCCCTCCTGGCCACATCCCCAGCAGCATCTGTTGTTATTAGATTTCTTGATAATGGCCATTCTATCTAGGGTGAGGTGGAATCTGAAAAGGCAATGAGCAGTGATTATAGTTATATAAGTAAGGTAAAGGGTTTGTTTGTTTATTTGTCTTTTTGTCAGTCATGGGGCTTGAACTCTGGGCTTGGGCACTGTCCCTAAGCTCTTTGAGCCACAGCACCATTTCCAGTTTTCTGGTAGTTAATTGGAGATTAGTATCTCATGGAGTTTAGTGCCAGGGCTGGCTTTGAACTGTGATTCCCAGATCTCAGCCTTCTGAGTAGCTAGGATTACAGACATGAGCTACTGGCTACTGGCCTAGTATATTGGTTTTTTTTGTTGTTGTTCTTTGGCAGTCCTGGGGCTTCAATTCAGGGCCTGAGCACTGTCTTTGGGTTTTCTCAAGGCTAGAACTCTACCACTTGAGCCATAGCACCACTTCCAGCATTTTCTGTGTATGTGGTACCAAGTAATTGAACCCAGGTCCTGGCTAGTACACTAGTTCTTTAAACACTGTTATTCCATCTTTCATTTTCTCTTGCTTATCCCTTGCCCCATCCTCTCCCTCCTTCCTTCCCCCCAAGTTGTAAGGGTCATATCTATCACAGTGTCAAGTGAGTTGCATTAGTTCATCCTTTGTCCTACTGTTTCTGTGATTCCTTTTCCCTTATGCAGATGGAATAATTTCATATACAAGACACAAGGTACAGAAAACTAAAAGTAAGTGAAACAACAATAAAAACCAAAAAGTCAACAACAACAACCCTCCTCTCCCCTCCTCCCAATATGGAACATAACAAGAGACTCTTGTTTCCACATCTTGATATTCATGTTGATACACTTTGTTATATGTGGTTCTACGCACTTAGCAACTGGGCTATTTAGCTCCATTGTTAAGAATATCATGGACATATTCTAGATCTTACAAATGAGGGAAATCATGCAACTTACCTTTCTTAGGGTCTTGCTTACTTCACTTAATATAATTTTTTCTAGGTCTTTCCATTTCCTTATGAATGGAGCAATGTCATTTTTTCCTGATGGATGCATAGAACTTCATTATGTATATTTATCATATCTCCTTGCTCCATTCATCTACTGAGGGGCATCTGGGTTGGTTCCATATCTTAGCTGTGATAAGCAATGAGCAGAAATTACTTCTTGAGCATTCCTAGGTTCTAGGAATGCTGCAAAGTATTTTACATTCATCATTTCTTTTAGTCCTCACAGGAACTCTATGAGATAGGAAGCAGCAACTTTGTTTTCTATAGTGGGGGCTGATGCAGCCCCATCTTTCTTAGGTAGCAAGTAGTTGAGTTGACTCCAATTCAACTGGCTTTTCTGGACCTCCTTCCAATAAAACCATAGTTTTGTTTGTTTCTTTTCTTTTGGGTTGTTTCTCAGACACTGTTCCTGTGCTAACTTCTTTTACCTGGGCTGTCTTGAGCCACGGATTCTTCTGTCTCTTCCTCCCAAATAGCTGAGATAACATGTCAACTACCACATATAACTAAAGCCATAGCTTTGTATGTGTCCAGTAGAAAGATGAAACATGTTCATAAGAGACATTAAAATGCCATTAGCTCACACTCTTTAGGCTCTAAGGGGATCCACACCTCAATCTTTCCAGCTGCCCTGATGGAAGTAGAATAAAAGAGGAGATAAGAGTCAGACATTCCGATTTTTAGCCTCAGTTCCATCCCTAACAAGCTGGGTGACCTTGTCAAATCACTTACCTCTCTCAGTTTTAGGGGCTTATTCTTGAAAGTGATGATTGTAATACTTGCTCACTCTCCTTGCAGGGCTGTGCTAAAGAACAAATGTGATAATGTACCTGAAAGCTTTTGCAAGAGCTTCAAGTGTTATGTAAATGAAAGGTGGTAATTAAAACCCCCCAGAGGAGGGCAGCCTATCTCAGTCATCAATTATCATGTTTTCCTCCGTGTCAGGAAACCTGCATTTGTCTTGCTTCTTAGGGGCAAAGATAGCTCTGTGCAAAATTTTTGTCTGGGAAATGTGTGAAGGAAAGGATCATCCTGACAGCTGAAAACCTATTTATGATAAGAAACAACCACATATAAATTGATGAAACCAAAGGCAGATGCATTCTCATGTGAAATTGTGAAAATTCATACTCCCATTTATTGGTTTTTATATTTAGTTATAAGAAGATGGAATATTTAACTGGCATAACACACACAAAGCCCAAGTCTTTAAATAAGAAAGTGGTATAGAAATTGACTTACTATGTAGAAAACCAGAAAAAGACTTCTGGGGAAAAATATGAAAATGATGAGCACTAAGAGGCTTAGGTATCTTCCCAAACTTCAGTAACTTTGGGATGGGACACACCTGTCAAATTTCTTTTCTCTATTGTATGTATTTATTGACAAAATTCTGTTATATGCCAAAGCACCAAAGATAGCTTGTCTCTATAACCTAGTTATACCATTCCTGGGCATCTACCTAGAATGTCATTAGCCCGGATATCGAGACACTTGCACATCCATGTTCATTGTTTTACTACTCACAATAGCCAAGTTGTAGAAACAAATCACATATCCTGCAAGAGATGAGTGGATCCTTTATAATGACAATTAAACTTTAACTCTTGAATGGAAGCTCAACCTGAATTAGGAAGAGCATTATTTCCAAGATGGTAGAATGTACAATAGTGCAGCTCAGATTTTGGTTTCAGGAAAACCTGGGCTAGGATTCCAGATCATTTGCTTAGAAGCTTCTGTTTCTATATAGCCTCGGCATGCAACCTACCCAAAGTCCTAGGTATTCTCTTACTGAAAGAACCAATGATACAATCTTTGTACTAAAGACTAAGCAGAAGCGTAATATTCATGTCCAACTGGCAAGGGCTTTCTAACTTTTTAGAACAGATAAATAGAGACATATAATAGCTTGTTGAGCTTCATTCTTATATTTTTCTTGCTCAGGTGCTCAGACAAGGCAAATTAAATCTATTGATTGGGCTGTTGAAACATGGAGATTGAACAAAGATGAGACTGCACCTGGAAAAGCAAGTTTATTCAGGAAAGGAAATCCAGAGTTTATCACTTTAAGCATGTTGAAGAATACCAAATTACAGTCCAAGATGACTAAAAAGGTTAGATCTGCTGGAGGCAGAATGAAAGTGAAGTTAAAGCATGAGGATATACTTAATTAGCTGCAAGAAATCTCTGTGTGCTGTGGAGGTGGCAGGATGTATAACCCTTGGCTCACAGCTGTCCAAAACTTACCACAAATATATAAAAAATGTATCTTATGAGTCAGAGTCCAAATTCTATAATTTATTCCCAGCTGAAAGTTACAAAAGCAGAGAACATTAACTTAGAACAATTGATCCCTTGTAAAGTTTGTTTTCATCAATCCAGGTTAAGTGTGTTGCTATTAGCCCCTTCAGAGGAATTTTAAAATCCATGGTCTTGTGAAGAGTATGGTTATATTTGAAGGGGAAAGGGACTGTATTCTTTCCAGAAGTCTCTCTGAATTCATGAAGCTCTCAAATCTCTTCTCCAGGATGTGAGCCGAGATTTTCCTTACACAGTCTAGTGTCATGACATCTCAAATTGATGGGTATTTTTGAACGTCATTATAATCTCATGGAACTACCATATGTAATTTATTGGGGACCAACATGTTCTTATGTGTACATGACTGCAATTAAGCATAATCATGCCATTCCCTTATATAAATGGCTTAGGTTTGCCACAGAGCCATGTCAAGGTTCTGTTCAGCATACTGCAGTTTCTCCTCCTCCTCCTCCTCCTCCTCCTCCTCCTCCTCCTCCTCCTCCTCCTCCTCCTCCTCCTCCTCCACCGCCACCACATCTCCTTGTCCTCCTTCTCGAAGTAAAACTTATTGAACTCAGGACCTTATAGGTTTCAGGCAAGTACTCTACCACTGGACCTTCATCCTTAGTCCTTTGGTTTCTATTTTGTTTTGAGGTCAATTTGCCCATGCCAGTTTTGAACTAGGATTCCAGGTATGTGCCACTATGTCTGGCCTCTTGCTTTTTTTGAAGTAGTATCAAGGTATCTTTCCTTTAACCTTCTGAGCATCTGTTCCTCACTGAATATATGGATGCTATTCCCTCAGTCTGTTGTCTTGAGTCACTTATTCTTGAAGCCTCATCTCCAAATGTTTATCCTCTGTTAGCCTTTTCCCTTCCCAAAGAATTAAGGGTTTAATCATTTGCTGAAGTTCTAATTCAAACAACACTTTTTCTGTTTTATAATTGCTTTTTTGTGTTGCTTCATTTAATTTTGCTTTATTTAGTTTATCTGCTCCCTGATCTGCCAGTTTCTAGAAGCCAGTGCCTTTCCCATCTACTTCTACAATCCAGAGTCCACTGCAGTATTAGACCATTTCCTCTTCTCCTTCCTTATATTGTATGCTGCCTGCTACCTTCCTCTCCTCTTGTCTTTAAAAAATGGCTCACCCATATAATGTGTGATCGTTGTCCTTAATGTACTATGTTATCTCTCATCTCTTCTGCTATCCCCTAGTTATCTCATATTACAGTATTTCACCTTGTTATCTAATATATTTTATATGTGCTTAATTGGTTATTTGAAATTGGATAGGGAAGGGGGGAAATCAAAATGAGCGGGGAGAAGGGGGAGGGAAATGAGGACCATGTCATGTCATGAGAAAGGGTATTAATGTTTGTGAAGTAATGCACTTTCTATCTGGTGAATATAATGTAACCCTTCCATTAATTACAATAAAAAATCTAAATAAAAAAATGGCTCATCCAAGCTGCGCACTGGCCTGTAATCCTCAGGAAGCTGAGTTCTGAGAATAGAGGTCCAAAGCCAGTCTGGGTAGAAATGTCTATGAGACTTTTACCGCCAATGATCCACTAAAAAGCTGGAACTTTGTGTGTGTGTGTGTGTGTGTGTGTGTGTGTGTGTGTGTGTGTGTGTGTGAAGTAGCAGACTATTAACAATGAAAATACAAGTGAGAATGCAAGGCCCTGAGCTCACACCCCAGTATGGGTATAAAAATTAAAACATATAAGATGGCTTGTCTGACAGAAAGAACGACATTGCCCCATTTGTAAGGAAATGGGAAGATCTAGAAAAAAATCATATTAAGTGAGGTAAGCCAGACTCAAAGGAACATAGGCTCAATGGTTTCCCTCATTTGTCATAATCAGTAGAAACCTTTGGCTCTCCTAGCAGAGATTTACAATAGAACAAAACCTAGATATGTAAGGCCATATAGTATGACACTAAATAAAAGGACCCCCAGGATATAGAAACAAAATCCATATAATGAGTGATTGTTGTCCTTAATGTCCTATATTATCTCTCATCTCTTTTGCTATCCCTTGGTTAGCTCATATTGTTACAGTATTTCACCTTGTTATCTGATATATTGTATATAGGCATATTTGGTTATTTGAAGTTGGATAGGGAAGGGGGGAAATCAAGATGAGGGGCGGGGGTGGGGGGAGGGAAATGGGGACCAAGACATGAGAAAGGGTATCAATGCTTGTGAAGTAATGCACCTTCTATCTGGTGAATATAATGTAATCCTTCTATTATTTACAATAAAATATATGAAAAAAAGAAGTCATAAAATTGAAAAAAAGAGATGGCTTGCCAATAATCTGAGTCAATGTGGAAAGAGTTAAAAGGCCAGCTTTGACACATTAAAAAAAGATTTTGTTTTTGGTGAGGATAACCTCCTATGATGAAAGTCCTTGTCCAAAAATTCACCTCTGTTCTGATTCTATGTGACATTTCTTATCATGTAGAACATGATTAGTTGTCTTTTCAAGTGCTACTTTAGGCCAAGTCTATTAATGAGATTTTGTTTAGTCCAGTGTGAATCAGAGCCAAGCATGCTTGCTCACAGATGTGCATTAGGCGAACAGGGCTTGACTGCTAAGAACAGACGCATCTTCAGGACCGAGGTAATTTTCCAAAGCCGATTTTCTTAGTGTTCAGCAAAGTGGAATGTAATTTTAATTTGCACAAAGAACTTTGGCTTCCATGAAACATAACTATCAGCTTTCCTCCCCCCCCACCTCGGTATATTTCTTCACAACGATGCCAGAAAGGTCAGAATGGAAGATTTAGAGATACAAACACATTTTATAAAGGAGAGATTCAAAGCAAATTAAAAGTCTGTCCTGGAATTTTATTTTATAAGGTAGGGATGGGGTAGGGCAAAACAAAAAAAAGTCTAATTAATTGTTTTTATTTAATGCTGTCCAACTACTTAGTAAAAGCATAGGAGCAAAAACATCCGAGGAAGGTATATTGAAAGATATTACAAAGCCAATTTGAATAAAGTTTTAGCTCCAAGCATTCCAAGGCATCAAAGACATTAATCTCCTTGCAGAGGAGACTTCATGAAGAGGATTCAAATTGGCGAAACTTTTTAATTGGTTCACTTCGATGGTGCAACACATAAAAAGTTTATGGAGGCAACAATTCATTACATGCTACAGCTTTGGACTAGAGCATCAACTATTTATAACTCAGCCTGCCATTCAGACATACAGCCACATCAGGAAGAGATAGGAACATTCACACAGATTTTTGTTAATCATTCATTTCCTTGTTTCACCAGAATCTTCCTAAGGCGAATAATGAGTACAAGTAAGTATCCTGTTAGGTATCCAGTGTAATCAATGGAGTTGACTCTAGTGCAAATAATTGAACTGCCCAACAACCTATGGACAAGATTAATCTTCATTCTCTGTGCTCTTTTCTCTCTGTCCTTTCTCTGAATTGTCAGGATACAGTTCACTCAGGTATGGAAGACAGCATATTGCTCTTATTTCTGATTCTTCTTGGAGACAAGTATTGTTAAGTACGGAGTTGGAGAAATAGATATGTAGCCATACATACAGTCTTCTCTATTGTCCTCTCTAGGA
Source organism: Megascapheus bottae (assembly GCF_031878675.1). NCBI lineage: Eukaryota > Metazoa > Chordata > Mammalia > Rodentia > Geomyidae > Megascapheus > Megascapheus bottae. Next base: position 80,018,971 of record NC_143510.1, on the reverse strand, counting down.
CCATCTCTATGGTCTACGAAAACTTGGCCTTGCATATGGAAACAGAATATAGATACTGGAAGATGTTTTGCCCAGGAATAAGTTTGGTAGTATAAATTGATTTGCCTCTCTTACTATTTTTTGACAGACTAGGAAAACAAAGCAAGACCAGAATATAAAAAGCTAAATAGTATAAGAAAATAGCAAATATTTGCTAGGACCTACAAGCAGTGTTCCTTTGCTTAAACGATTACACCTGATGATTGTTTTATACTTCTTTTTTTGCCAGTCCTGGGGCTTGAACTCAGGGCCTGAACACTATCCTTGGGCTTTCTCAAGGCTAGAGCTCTACCACCTGAGCCATAGCACCATTTCTGTCTTCTATGTATGTCGTACCGAGGAATCGAACCCAGGTCTTTGTGCATGCTAGGCAAGCATTCCTACCACTAGGCGAAACTCCCAGCCCCTGTGCTTCTCTTTTTATCTAATAGAAATAATGGGCTAGGGATCAGGGCCAGGCTAACAGGTGTGATTAGGACTAATAGTATCCTCATCCAAGAGAACTAGAACTAGAGAAGTAACGGTAAGACAGGGGTCTTACTTTTAAGATGAACATAGAATGATGCCAATATCCATGGTACCAAAACCTTTTCTTTTGATAAATATCAAAGGATTTGGGTGAAGAGAAAGAGATTGAGATAGGAAAAGAGGAAGAGAGAGAGAGAGAGAGAGAGAGAGAGAGGCAGAGACAGAGACAGAGACAGAAAGAGATGCTTTTAGTCCTTGGCTTTGTTTTTCTAATGGTGTCTCATGCTTTTGCCTGGTTGGCCTTGGGTCATTATCTCCCTACTTCTGCTTGCTGTGTAGCTGATTCCATAGGTGTGTGCCACCATGGGTATGAGACAGTCTCTCTAAACTTTCTTTTTCAGGCTGGCCTCCAACAATGAACCTCCTAAGTAGCCGAACTTGTAGCACCTTGGAGATGTATGTGTTGTTTAGGGTGTACAGTTAAGGTAGTGAAGAAAGACTGTGCATGTGTTGGAAATCACTGGGCACTCTGACAATTATGTACAAAGGTAGAATAGGGGATTTGAGACTAGCCCAGACATTCCTCCCCTTTCCGCACAGTGGCAATGTGGGAACATGCATTTCTTCCAGTGTGTATACGTGTCTCTAAGCCAAATGATCTCAGAATTAGGCCTTCAAATTGACTAATAATACAAGCGTGGCTTAGGAGTAAAAAAAAAATAAAGCTTAAACATGACCACGTGTCACATAAATGCTTCCCCAAATCAATGAGACTGAATGAGAAATGCTATGAAGGAAAATGAGCTTGCTCTATCTCATTAGGGATGTACTGCCATATCTGCAATTTGGGTTAGCATTCAAATGCCACCATATTATAGCTGAGTCATAACTTCAGCTTCCTTTAACAAAATGCAACTGGGTAAACAGAAGTCTAGAATACCAGGCAGGCATTAAGGCGAGTTTGAAAACCAGGCAGGTGATCAGCTAGGACTTGGTTATGGGGCTATGTGCCTGCAAGCATCCAATTTCATTTTGATCCTTTGAATTTGCTGTTATTAAACAGAGTAAATTCAAGTAGTATTTCATTAGTTGGGATAAATGGGTATATCTGTAGGGAAGAAAAATCACTTAAAAGAAAAAAGACCATAGGTATGTAGAAATGACACCAGGGTCTTGCTGATAATGAAAAAAGAAATAACCTCTTTTTTTTTTTAAGATTCTGAGTTTCCCATCATTATTGGAGGAGAGATATTATTAGCATTCAGCATCATATTTAGTCTTCCAAAAGGGACTTATCCTGGATGGATAAGATGACAGTTCTTCTACACCCAAGGTTAGAAACCCAGTTTTGAATAATTTTTTTTCCTTTTACAATGTGCTTCCCCCTTCCAACATTATCAGATTCACAGTTAGTTTTAAAGGAGATTTATGGTTTCAAACTATCATCTTATTTTCTTCCTTTCTACTAATGAGTTGTATAAAATAAGTATGATTTTCCTAATACTTATTTTGAGTTGTCAGAAATACAGAATTTTAGCAAGGAGCATCAAAGCACTATTAATACTGCAATTTAGTGACAAAACACATCTCAGTTTTCAAGTGCCTCTTGCTATATTTCTTCATTTCAAAGGATTTATTGTATTATTTCCTCAACTGTAATGGTTGGGTTCTAGTGTAATAGGCTTATTTTGATATTTTCTCTGCAGTTTTAGTTATTTCAATAACGACTGACTTTACCTTTGAATGGTGCTCAGCCAACAGGAAAACAGTGGGTGTCCTGTTTTGCCTGTTTTCTTCTCAGCACCTTAAAAGATCATTTCACCCTGTGGCACGTACATGTAGTATCTTAATACTGACTGAGGAGATAACCCTTTCTCCTCTTTCTACAGAAAACTTGCCTCTCTGGCTATCCACCTCACTATCAAACATTTTTTTTTCTAGTATCTCCTACCACAAAAGCTTGAACTTTGAAGACAGAAATGTCAGGACCGACCTAGATGTGAAAACAGGTATGAGACAAAGATGCCTACAACATCAGAACTGGAGTTTGGGTGAAGGATAAACACCACGTCACAGAATTCTTCATAGTCTTCTTCATCTCCTACTCTTGGCTCTGTGAATTGCTCAGGAGTTTATGGAATCCTGATAACCATTATAGGCAGACATCATAAACCCGATTCAGCCATTTGTAATGGGCAAATAGATGTATTTTGGCTTGATAGGGACCTCTTGGCTGGGATTTGTTGAGTGGTGGAATAGAGAATATTAAACTTTTTCTGAAGAAGCATTAATGGTGATTTTTCCTACTACCTAGCTTTATGAGCCACATGCTTCTGTCCTAGGGAATCTCAAAAGTAAAAATGAACCCAGAGTACCTGCCCCAAAGGAGGCTAAATGGAAATTGTTCAGTCATTCTTGCAGTTGGTAGTCATCTCCTAGCCATTGTCACACATTCAAAATTTTGAGAAGTCACAATTCAATGGGCAACGAAAGCAGTTATTTAAAGGCTGTTAAAATAGATTGGACATCTTTGGAATTTCATTTTATGACAAATGTAATGTTAAGACTGTAATAAAAGGAAATTTTAACAATGGCCCAAAATTTAAAATACAGTAGGATCTGTCATTTCTCCATGTTCAATTAGTTTTTGAAGTCAGTCATTGAATGGAAACAATATTCTCACAACCAAAGGCAATATTTTTATCAGGTCAGGTGGCTTAGGAACAGACCATCCCTTTTTTTTGGAGTTGGTTGGAGGACTTAAGTCAGGGCCTGGGTGCCATCTCTGAGCTCTTCTGCTGAAGGCTAGAGCTCTACCAATTTGAGACAGTACCACTTGGGGTTTTCTAGTGGTCAACTGGAAGTAAGAGTCTCACAGGCTTTCCTGCTAGTGCTGCCACTGTGCCTACGTTGAAAGAACATTTTGGAAATCTTTTGCCCAGGTTAGCCTGAAACTGATTCTCCTGATCTCCATTTCCCAAGTGGCCAGGATTTTATGTGTGAGCTTCTGTGCCCAGCTCCTAGTTTTTGTTTTTTGTTTTTTTAAACATGGAGTCTTGTACTTTTGCATGGTCAAACCTTAGCTCCTACTTCTACCTGCTAAGTAATTTAGATTATGGTGGAATACTGCCACATCTGTGAGGTATGTGCGTGCGTGTGTGCGTGCATGTATGCGTGTGTGTGTGTGTGTGTGTGTGTGTTTGTGGTAGAAGCACTCCTGGGGAAACTCAAGCATGAGTGGGCTATAGCATGAGAGCCTCCAGTGTAAGATTATGGCAGTAGCCTCCTGCCCTGTTCTATGTCCTCAGTGGCCCCTGGTCTGTCCTTAACACATCAGCAAGAACGATCCCTCTCACAATTAGGTTATATTACCAACTTCAAAGAGGAGCTCATTCCATTTAGAGTGAAAGCCAACCGAATAGGCACATGAGCTTAGAAACTGCTTCTGGTTCTCGAAAGAACAATTTTACTGATCTCCTGTTCTCTTCCTGGAGTTCCTGAATTCTCTCTTATCTGAAACCTGACTGTCCATCAACGACATAGACTTTACATCTAACGTCTGTTTATTAGTTAATATAGAACTAGTTGCTTTAAGAGAAAACTATGAACCATGTATGGCTTACTACAATACATGTTGATTTCCTGCGGTCACAGTCCCTGGAGTCTGCCCCTAATGAAGCAGGCTTCTAAGAGTTCATTGGAACCTAGGCTCTTTCCCCTCCTCAACGTCCACATCAGCCTGAGAATGGAGGGGTGAAAGATGTCGTTCTGAGTTCTGAGAACTCAGTTGAGAACTACAAGGGATGCTTGCAAATGGGATTTATGTGCCTATGAGGAACAAATCAATTTGTTGATCAACTAATAAGCTCTGCTAAACCTACCTGCCGTCCTTTCTCTAGATTATTAGACCACATGACTTATTACCCTATTTCTCTTCTACACAGCTGTCAGGACTGCATATGGTGACCCATTCTTTTCTGGACAAAAGAGAAGGAATAAGTTTTCTGAAGTCAGACATACTTGGGTTTACATTGTAACTGGGGTACCAACTAGTTGCATGCTTTAAAGTTATTTAACCTCTCCTATCATTATGACTCCACCTGTAGATGTGAGTATAAAATACCTGTCTTACAAAATGACTTGATTAAACATTGAATTACAGACAAATATAGTGAAGGTTAAGTGCATAGATACTGGGGCCAAACTTCTTGGACTTAAATTCTGGCTCTGTCCTATGGACGGCCCTCAGTTTTCTTATTTATAAAATGGGGATCAGATATTGTCTACCTCACAGAGGTTGAGAGTGGATTTATATGAGTTGGTATATGCATATGATATGTACACTATACCTAAAACAGAGTTAGAGGAGTGGAAGTATTAGCCTTGATTCTAGATTATCTGCTGTATTATATAGGCTCTTGCAAAATAGTATTCTTGCTGTTATGGCTTTCTGTGTCTTTTTCCTCCTCTACTTCTCCTCCCTCCCCTCCCCTTCCTCCTTCTTCCTTCCTCCTTCCCCTCCTCCTTCCCCTCCTCCTCCTCTTCTTCTTCTTCTTCTTCTTCTTCTTCTTCTTCTTCTTCTTCTTCTTCTTCTTCTTCTTCTTCTTCTTCTTCTTCTTCCTCCTCCTCCTCCTCCTCCTCCTCCTCCTCCTCCCCCTCCTCCTCCTCCTCCTCCTCCTCCTCTTTTTCTTTGTTGGTCATAGGGCTTGAACTCAGTGCCTGGGTGCTGTCCCTGTGTTCTTTTGTTCAAGGAAAGTACTCTACCACTCTACTGTTTCTGGTGGTTAATTGGAGGTAAGAGTCTCATGGACTTTCCTGCTGGGGCTGGCTATGAAACTCAATCCTCACATCTCAGCCTACTGAGTCAATAGGATTACAGATGTGAGCAACTGACACCCAGCTGTGGTTTGCTCTTTCCAGAAACTCTCAAGGGCTACACACACATCCCCTTCTCCTCCACAAAGGGCTCTTTGAGGACAGGATTTCAGTCATCTTAATGGGATGTCAGGAAGCTGTTTGTGTAGAGAACCCTGCCAAATGACCACTTGCCTGAATGACTTCCGTGTTGTTTCTGAGCTCTGGAGGTGATAACCCAAGGGAGAACATTGACCTAGGGCTCTTTGAAGTAATTTTTATTTCATTTTGCTTTTCAAATGTGTGATGTGAGGTTAAATAACACAAGACTTATTATTAACGTAGGGTACAAAATTGAGAAGAGAGGTTATCCAGGGTATGAGATTCATCTTAGTAGAAGATTACAGTCTGAAAAATTGTTTAAAGAGAAATATAATTAGAATAATGGGGCAACATAATGGGAAATCAATGCTATTAATGTAACTGCTAATTACTGCATTAGAACATTTCTCCAAATCCTTTCTCTTTAAAACTACAAACATGAAATTAAGTCACCACAGTAGACAATTCATGTGGAGGGACTCAGGGATCAGGGATTATTCTGGAAAATCTGCTTCGAGTAATTGGCTGTTGTAGCTTACATGAAGCTGGGACCCTCTTGGTTTCAGGGAGAGAGTGTGAAATGGAGGGCTCATATTTTCATTCGATTTGTGATTGGGCATTTAAGATCTCATGGGCTCTGCACATTTTGAATACAACTCTTTTTTTTTGCTTTAGTTCTTTAAGATGTTGACTTGTTAAAATAAGAATCTTTCTGAAAATGTCACAAAGCAAGGGTTCTAAGTGTTGTGAAAGGCTTGTAGAAGTTTGGGATTGTTCAGGTGACAAACTGACTCTGTAGCATGGCTGGGAGGTGGGTTATTTTCTTACCATAAAAAGAAATGAACAAATATATCCGATATATCAGGTAACAAAGTGAGATACTGTAACAATATGAGATAACCAAGGGACAGCAAAAGAGATGAGAGATAACATAATACATTAAGAACAACAATCATTCTGTATTTGGTTATTTGAAATTGGATAGGGAAGGGGGGAAAACAAGATGGGGGGGGGGGAGGGAAATGGGGACCAAGACATGTGAAAGGGTATCAATGTATGGGAATTAATGCATCATCTATCTGGCAAATATAATGTAACCCTTCTATTAATTACAATAAAAATATATGAAAAAAAGAAGTGAACAATCTTAAGGATTGGAGTCACAGGTTGAAGGCTCTGATTTGAAGTATTGGGAAACAGTAAAAAAAAAAGTGGCTTCTTGGTGACAATGTGAGTTCATGTTGGGGTCCATTTTGGGTGAGGGCATAAATGTATTGTGTTAGTTTGTGTGTTCTGGGAGCACCTCAAGTTATTCAATTGTGGGACAAAAATAAGCAAACCAGAAGGCATGAGAAAGAGTCCAGGTCCAGGGACTGTATCAACCCTACAAAGGACAAAAGGCATCTGGGTGAAGGTTAAATCCAGTCTTTAATCCCAGTGGAACTGGGGAAATCTGGAAACAGGTTCCAATTTGAAAGAATCTGAAGGACAGACCCAGGTCAGTGTTTACATGATATGTGAGTAACGTTATTCTAGACCTTTAATACTAAACACACGGCAGCCATTTTCAGATGCAACAGGTGACTTGAGACAGACACAGTTCATTCCCACAATCCCTGACAAGGTCAGCCTAAGGCACACCTCTATTCCAGTGCTGGACCACAGCTGGCTACATCAACCCTTTGTTAGATTGCCTATCTATAGAGCTTAAGAGGAAATCTAGAATCATATAGGGCACCCTTCTTTTATTTTGTTGGTCATGAGGCTTGAACTCTGGGCCTGGGTGCTGTCCCTGAGCTCTTCAGCTCAAGGCTACTGCCCTAACCCTTGAGCCACAGGGCCACTTCCAGTTTTCTAGTGGTTCATTGGAGATAAATCTTATGGACTTTCATATCCAGGCTGGTTTTGAACCATGATACTCAGTATCCTGAGTAGCTAGGATTGTAGGTCTGAGCCACTAGCACCCAGCTACCCTCCACTTTTTTTTTTACCAGCAGTGTCTGTCATCTGGAAATGTTTTATAAAGTAGTTCTGAAACTTGAACGGATGTCAGAAGAATCTAGAGGACTTGTTGGCATACAGACTATTGGGAACTTTGTCAGGATTCTACTGTAATTCAGTAGTTCTTGGTAGGACCTCAGAACCTGCATTTCTTCTTCCTTTTCCTCCTCCTCTTCCTCCTCCTCCTCCTCTTCCTCCTCCTCCTCCTCCTCCTCCTCCTCCTTCCTTCTTCTGTACACATCTTCCTCTGGACTGAGCCCTGTATCATTTTAAGAACAAATAGAGATAGGCTTTCCCTATCTCTTGGATTTGGCTTGGATGGACAGATTCTCCAAAACAGTTGGTTTTTATTTCTATTTTTAACTTTTGTTGTGTATGGAGGTGTCTGCCAGTAAAAGGCTATCCTTACTTTTACCTTTACTATGATATTCTTCCTTGACATCTCTGTGCCCAGTCTTTCCTTTACTCATAAGGCTTTGTTTTCATATTTTAAAAGCACATACTATATCTCCCATGTATTTTGGGGAATAAAAAGTATCTTTAAGTAGTCAGACACAGGGTTTCAATTCAACATGTCTGTTTATGAGTGCAATGCACATCGGTCAGTGTCATTCCTTTCACCATTCTCTCCCATCTGTCCCAGCACCACTCCTTAGTTTTTTCCCAAGTGGGCATTGAATATAATGATATATTTTAGAACTTGTCTGCTTCTCTCACCTTCCTTTTTTGGACTGTAAGCTCTCCAGTGTTGCCCATTTTTTCATCCCCCTGTAGGGCCTACTGTACTGCTAGGCACATTGTAGATCCACAAAGCTTTGTTGAATTGTATCCAATCAAGTCATTTGCCTACATGTTATGAATTCTGTTTTGACCTATCTCCAATGTGCTGACATTTTAATCTTACTGCTTGACATTTGGATTCTTAGGGATTTATTTATCTTTTGTCTAACAGCAAATGCTTTTCAGAAAGTTTCAACTCTTCTTCATGCACATGTAGTATAGCCTCTGTGGTGTCTCTAAAAGTTTTCTCTACTAATTTGTTAGCAATTTGGCTTCCTTGTGTCCCAAGATAGTGCGGGATCCAGTAGGAAGTCAGAGACTACATGTATTTTCACATTCAAAAGCTCATTTATGTTTGCAGTTTTGTAGTGCAGTGGTAATGAGCCAGGATTCTGGGACGTGGGTCTAACTCCCAGCCCTCCTCTCTGTCCTGGTGGGATTCCTGTGGTAGTTATGTGGGTGGTGGGACTTGGAAGGGAATGATATCTCTGGCAATTAAATCATGTCCATGGCAGTCACTTGCAGTCCTATAGGAACAATTATAAGGAATCCCCTCTCATTTGGCACAATGAGATATGAACATTTTCCACTAGGCTAATTAGTATAGTTATCAGTTTTTTGTTTTAAGCCAAAAATGTCAATGTGTAGTATTTAATTAGTCTGTCCTAGGATTATAAGGCAGCTTCTTAGTTTAGTCAGTCAGTCAGCATTTTCAGGATTTGGGGAAATGCCAGCTACTCTCACCTACATATTTGTGTAAACTTATCAGCTATCCTAGAAAACTTATGATGTGGGACAGGTAAAATGTCTAGAAATAAAAAAAATCTCCCAAGGTCAATGGTCAGTAGAGGAGTTGTGAAGAAAAGAGTCTGTTGTTAAGTGGAAAATTGGGGAGGGATGATATGACCTTGATGTTCTGTTGTTCTTATTTCTACTTTCAGGCCTCAGGTAGCTCAGTTTTAGATTTTGTACTTTTTGATTTAGAGTTGTTTTTCTTTTCTTTTCTTTTTTTCTGATGGTGGCATCTACTTTTAGCTGGTGAATCTATATGGCAAGTTGGATAAAGTGCAGAACTGAAGGAAGGTTAGCCATGGAGAAAGAGGGGCCTGGGGAAGTATCTGGAATATAGATATTAGGAGACAGTACATATTCAAGTTTTCACTGGTAGAACGAATGTGTTGTAAACTGTTTTAGTTCTTTTGGTTTGTCAGAGAAAGTTGTATTGCCTTATCTTGGGCCATGAACAGGGTTTCCCTTCTCGAAATCTATGTCTCCTGGGAACCTTAGAATGCAATTATACTTGGAATAAAGTTCTTTGTAGATAAAATTAAAGACTGGTATCAAAGTATATTAGATAAAGTGCATTATCTGTTGAAAATACCCTTAGAGGAGACGGAAGAGGAGGAGGTTTAGAGACACAGGGAGGATGATATAGAGTACAGGTGGCTATTGACAAAGGAACACTAAAGATTGTCAGCAATCACCATACATTGCAAGCTAAGCCTGGCTGACTTTTCTCTCAGAGCCTCCAGAGAGGACCAGTCTTTCTGATGGCTTGATTTGACATTTGTGTTCTCTTAAACTGGGAGAGAATACATTTTTGTTATTTTAAAACCACTACTTTTGTGATCATTTGTTTCATTATCTTTAGGAAACAAGATAGGTCCCATGTCTATTCTTTGTCCAGAAGAAATAGGGTACCTTAATTGACAGCCTCATTATAACTGAATGCCATGTAGTATAGAATTTCTCCAAAGAAAATACTGTGGTTGTCATGAAATGAACCAGCCTGAATGAGAACAGGAACCGCAGGAATGGCCACAACCTGGCATAAGTCACAAAAGAACTTCCAGTGAATAGGTATTTCCAATTGAGGTGCTGAAGGACAGGATGGAAAGCAGGCTGTCTCTTCTTTGCGGCATTACGATTACTCTAAGTCTTTCGGGAGAAGAGTTGGTACTGGTATGGGTAGCAAAAGACACTAGCCAGTGATGTATAGGACAAAAGCCTCATTTTTATGGGTAAGGAAGGAAAATTAAAGTTTGCAATTGCACTAATTGAAGCATCTTTTTAAAATTCTTTTCCATATATTTATTATTATAATTAATACAAGGGTTACATGATATTTGCCAGATACATGGTGCATTAATTCCCATACATTGATACCCTTTCACATGTCTTGGTCCCCATTTCCCTCCCACCTACCTGCACCCCTCATCTTGTTTTCCACCCTTCCCTATCCAATTTCAGGTAACAAAGTGAGATACTGTAATAATAAGAGATAACCAAGGGACAGCAAAAGAGATGAGAGATAACATACTACCTTAAGACCACAAATCATTCATTATATGGCTTATGTTTCTATATCCTAGAGATCCTTTCATTTAGCATCCTGATATATGGCCTTTTGTATCAAGGTTTTGCTCTATTGCAAATCTCTGCTAGTAGAGCCCAAGGTTTCTACTGATTATGACAAGTGAGGGAGACCATTGAGCCTAAGTTCCTTTGAGTCTGGCTTACTTCACTTAATATGATTTTTTTCTAAGTCTTTCCATTTCCTAACAAATGGGGCGATGTCATACTTTCTGACCCCAGCATAGAATTCCATTGTGTACAAATACCACATCTTGTTGATGCACTCATCAACTGAGGGACAGCTAGGTTGGTTCCATACCTTTGCTATGGTAAATAGTGCTGCAATGAACATTGTTGTGCTGGTGGATTTAGTATGTCCTTGTTTCTGGATGATTGGGTAAATGCCAAGTAGTGGAATTGCTGGGTCATAGGGGAGCTCTATGTTTAGTCTTTTGAGGAACTGCCACACTGCTTTCCATAGTGGTTGAATGAGTTTGCACTCCCACCAACAGTGTAGTAGTGATCCCTCCTGGCCACATCCCCTCCAGCATCTGTTGTTATTAGCTTTCTTGATCCCGGCCATTGTAACTGGAGTGAGGTGGAATCTTAGAGTTGTTTTGATTTGCATTTCTATTATGGCCAGAGATGTTGAGCATTTCTTCATGTGTCTATAGGCCATTTTTGTTTCTTCTACAGAGAAGACTTCCTTTAAGTCTTTTGGCCCATCTTTTAATGGGATGGTAGTTACTTTGGAGATTAGTTTTCGGTTGATTTAATTTTTTGAGCTGTTAATATATTTTAGATATGAGGCCTTTGTCTGTTGTATGGTTGGTGAAGATCTTCTCCCACTCTGTAGGCTTCCTAATTAGTTTACTAGCTATGTCCTTTGCCATACAAAAGCTCTGCAGTTTAATGCAGTCCCACTTATCCAGCCTTTCTCTGATTTGTTGTGATTCTTGGTCCTTATTAAGAAAGTTTCGACCTGTGCCAAGGAGGCCTAGTGTATCTCCTATTCCCTCTTGTAAAGTTTTCAATGTGTCGGCTTTTACCTCTAGGTCTTTGATCCATTTTGGAGTTAATTCTAGTGCAGGGTGACAAAGAAGGATCCAACTTTAGTTTTATGCACGTGCTTAACCAGTTCTGCCAGCACCACTAGTTGAAGAGGCTATCTTTCTTCCATTCTATTTTTTTTGTCTCCCTTGTCAAAAATTAGGTAGCCATAGGTCTGTGGTTTAATATCTGGGTATTCAGTTCTATTCCATTGGTCTTCAGGCCTGTTCTTGTGCCAGTACCAAGCAGTTTTGATAATTATAGCTCTGTAATAGAGTCTAAAATTTGGTACTGAAATTCCTCCTGTGCTGTTCTTTCTGCTAAGAAGTGTTTTTGCTATACGGGGTCTTTTATTATTCCATATGAAATTTTGGATTGCCTCTTGTTGATGGAGATGTGTGTTCAGTTCCAATTTGATGCCCTTGTGGTCTGAGAGAGTGCAGATTCAGGTTTGTTTTATGCCCTAAAATGTGGTCTATTTTGGAAAACGCTCCATGTGCTGCTGAGAAAAACGTATATTGTGTTGTTGCTGGGTGGAATAGTCTGCAGATGTCTGTTAGATATAGTTGGTCTATATAGTTGTTCAGTTCTAAGATTTCTCTGTTGAGTTTTTGCCTTGTTGATCTGTCCAAAGGAGAGAGTGGTGTGTTAAAGTCACCACCAATCACTGTGTTTTGAACTATGTATGGTTTCAGTGAAAGTAAAGTTTGCTTGATGAAGTTCGAAGCTCTGGGATGTGGTGTGTAGATATTTAGGATGGTTATGTCCTCCTGGAGGAAAGATCCTTTTAGTAGTATGTAGTAACCTTCTTTGTCTTTTCTCACTAATTTTAGTTTGAAATCTATTTTATCTGATATGAGGATGGCAACTCCAGCCAGTTTATGGGGGCCATTAGCTTGATAGCATTTATTCCAACATCTCATTTTCAAAAGGTGTTTGGTTTTTTGGGGTGAGTTGTGTGTCTTGAAGACAGCAGAACAATGGATCTTGTTTTTTGATCTAACTAGATAATCTATGTCATTTAATTGGAGAGTTAAGTCCATTGATATTGAGAGTCAGGATTGAGAAATATTTATTAGTTCCTGCCATTTTTACAAGCTTTCATTAAGGCCTGTGTCTTGATAGTTTTTGTGGTACATAGATGTTATGAATTTTAGGTGCCATATGTTTCTTTCTATTACAATTTTGTTGGTTTTCTATGTGTAGAACATCTTTGAGAATTTTCTGTAATGTTGGTTTTGTTGCTACATAATGTTGAAGCTTTTCCTTGGAATGGAATGTTTTTATTGTTCCCTCAGTTATGAATGAGAGTTTAGCTGGGTACAGTATTCTTGGTTGGTAGTTATTTGACTTCAGGGCATGGCATATAGCGTTCCAATCTCTTCTTGCTTGCATGGTCTCTGCTGAGAAATCTGGGGTTATTCTGATTGGTTTGCCTTTATAGGTGATTGTTCTCTTCTCCCTGGCTGCTTTTAGGATCCTATCTTTGGCCTCTATTGATCCAGTTCAGATTATAATGTGGAGGTGGGATGTCCTTTTCTCGTCAGGTATGTTTGGGGTTCTAAAAGCTTCTTGTATCTGGATGGGCCTACCCTTCTGGATATTTGGGAAGTTCTCTGAGATGATTCCCTGAAGTGTATTTCCAATACCATTGACCTCTTTCTCCAGACCCTCCTCAATACCAATTAGCTTTAAATTAGGCTTCTTAATTATATCTTGGACCTCCTGTAGCGTTTTCTCATATTTCCTAGATTTGAATTGACTCATTTTCTGTTCTTTTTCTATAACAACAAAATTATCTTCAACCCCGGAAATTATCTCTTCTGCATTGTCTAACCTGCTATCAAAGTGATCTACTTTATTCTTCATCTCCCTTGCTTCTAATTGCTCATTTTTGATGACTTGCATCTCTTGTTTTAGATCATGTATGGATTTCTTTAGCTCCTTGATTTCCATTTGAGTGGTTAGCTCAGCATCTTTATTCTCTTTGGACATTTGTTGGAGTTCAGTCAGCTTTTTGTTTGTAGATTCTATGAATTCGTCCATTTTTCTTTGAAAAACCTTTATTATGGCCTCCTTTATGGCTCCTTCTTTTTCACATAACACCTTGTTTATGGTTTCCTCTTGTTTAGCTACGGCTTCCTCCCTTATCTCTTTCTTTATATTTTCACATTTTTCATTAATGATGTTTATCAATTGCATTTGTATAGCATTTGGAAGGTTCTCCTCTAGATTTGCCACTGACTGCTCCATTGTCTGTTTATGTTGGGTGGGAGATGCTATTCCTTGATTTGACATTTTTCTTGAGTTTCTTGTTCTGCCCATTTGAAGATGGGAGCAAGATTAATACTAAACAAGAGTATAATTTTTCAGATATAACCAACCTAGATCTTTTTAGTTGGCTGACAATAGATATTAGCTCTTTTAGAGTGGTAATAACACTCTCTCTTTCTTTTTGTGCACTTACATACAATCTCAGATGACCAATTTATGACCCAAACAATAAGCCCCTCAATCCAATCTCTATTGTATTTAAGTCCCTCTGGACCTAGAATATAATTGAACACCTAGATACACAGCATTGCTCAACAACCATCAAATGTAGATCCATGCATTTTAAGAGTTGAAGGATGTACAGAGGACCAGAGATAGAAAAATAATATGAAAGATGACAAGGGAGGTAGGAAAAGAATAATACAGGAGTGTAAGAATATTATAGTAATGAAGAAAGGGTATCGTGTAAGGATAACTGACCTAAGGTGATAGACAGGTAGAGTATTTGTATAGAAAGTTAAGATGAACTTAGATAAAACTTATCAAAATAAGAATAGTAATAAGAATATATAGAGAAAAGAGAGAGGTTGATATAGGAGATTTCAATGATACCAATTTTAGAAAGAAAAAAAGAAACAAAACAGCAACAAAATAAAACAGAACACACACACACACACACACACACACACAAAAACAAAAACAAAAACAAAAAAAAAGAAAAGAAAAGGTTGGGGAGATTCCTCACTGTTCTGAGTTCTTACCCAAGAGATACTAGGTTTGTGAACTCGAAGTTTAAAAAGCAGGTGCCTGTATCGATATGGATATCGTTTTTATTCAGACTGTACCCAGAGCTGTCACTGTGTTTCTAGGAATGACCCCAGTGACAGCAGGATTGCGGGGAAAGAGAGGAGAAAAAAAGAATGAATCATAACATTAGAAAAAAAGGTGTAGGTTAAATGGCAAAGAGAAAAACAAGAACATTTAAAAATGCAAATGAAATGGGGTAAAAAAATAAAAAAATGGTATTCTTCAGGGTTTTTTTGGTGGGGCGGCAGGATAGGAAACTTGTGTCTCCACTAAATTCGGGATCTAAACACTGCACAAAGTCTTTTTCTCTTATTTGGCTTTGCGGTTTCTGGGATGAGACTGATTGGTTGGTAAAACAAAGCTGAAAGGTCTGCAGGCGGCTTTGTTTACCAGGTCTGCTGGTGGCACAGGGGGATGGACTTCAGCAGCGCTGGGATCTCTGGGAAATGCTTTGCCCTATAGATTGGTGGTGCTGTCAGCAACACCTCACAGGCTCCAATTGCTTTGGCCTGAGTCATTGCCAGCAGTCAGCTCTCACCTGGTGGGGGAGGGACTCCCTCCCAATGCCCTTCCCAGAGCAGAAGTGGAAACTTCCCCTTGGAGCTACTCCCACAAATTGCTGGGTTCTCCAGTTCTGTGAAGCTGGCAGGTCCCCGTGCACGGGTGGGTGTCGGCTCTGGGCTAGAGCAGGCTCTGTGTGGCTCTGTCTGCAGCCGGCGGGTCTGCGCTGCTGTGGAGACAGCGCTGTCTCTGCTCTGATTCAGAAGAGCCTTTGTCTCCCCGGCCACTCCACGGCAGAGCTCCACGCTCTCTTTTTGCGCTGGTATTCTTCCTTTTTTTCCTCTCTGCCTGGGTTCTCTGTGGTCCTAAAGCTTACTTAGGATCAAGTTCTGTTAGAGGACTGTCTCCTGCACTGCCAGTACATGAATCTTGGCAGGAGCTCAGTATGTCTCACCCTGAACCGCCCCCATCTTCCGTCGATCCACCCTAGAGGAATTTAATGGAAGCATCTTAGAATTATGATTCCAACCTCATAGTTGATTGAGACATAGGGAAGAATGTAGTTTGAACAGAATCAAAAGGACAAGGTCTAGCTCATGTGCAGTGAACTCTAGCTGACTACAGGGAACTGCCAACCATGTTTGGTGATTTCTTTTTCCTTTCCCTTAAGTCATTAGGTATTGGAAGCTAGAGACATATATTGGTATTTATTTCTATTGTAACTCTAATAACAGCAGTCATTATTTTATTGGAGACTTCCTATGAGCCAAAAACCAGGTTGTGCTTAGCATATCATTTCATTTTATACTCAACTCAATGTTGAGATCATTTGTGACTCTGATTTGGGGGTTTAGGGAGGTTAGTAACTTGTCTAGGGTACTTTAAGAGGTAGGTATGTAGGTAGAATTCATATCTCAGATTAGGTAGATATTATATCCCAGATAGGTTCTTGACCTTAGAACCTTTTATTTTTGGTTAAGATAATGTATAGAGGGGTTATAGTTACATTTATTAGGCAGTAAGAACCTATTCTTCTGTTTTTGAGACAAATTTTTATTATGCATCTTGGGCTAGCCTGAAATTCAGTCTGTAACACAGACTGGTCTAGTGCTGTTGTTTCTCTTGCTTCAATAACCCAAGTGCTGGGATTACAGGCAAGAACCATTATATCACCACATCTACTTCAATTTTTTTGCCAGTCTTGAAGCTTGAACTCAGGACCTTGGCACTGTCCTTGGGCTTTCTCAAGACTCCACCACTTGAGCTGTAACACCACTTCCAGCTTTTTCTATGTGTGGTACCAAGAAATTGAACCCAGAGCTTTGGGAGTGCTAGGCAAGCACTCTACCAATAGGCCACACTCCAAGTCCCTACCTCAATTTTTTTCCTATTTTTTTATTGTAGTTAATAGAAGCTATATTCACCAGATAGAAGGTGCGTTACTTCACATACATTGATACCCTTTCTCATGTCTTGGTCCCCATTTCCCTCCCCCACCCCAGCTCCTCACCTTTTCCCCCCCCCTTCCCTATCTGACTTCAAATAATCAAATACGGGTATATACAATATATCAGATAACCAGGTGAAATACTGTAACAACATGAGATAACCAAGGGACAGCAAAAGAGATGAGAGATAACATAGGACATTAAGGACAACAATCACTCATTCTATGGCTTTTGTTTCTACATCCTGGGGGTCCTTTTATTTAGTGTCATAGTATATGGCCTATGAATCTACCCTACCTCAAATTTTTAACTAAGTATTTACCTCTTTTTTGGGGGAGGTAGTGGGGTGCCTGTCCTGGGGCCTGAGCTGAGTTTCTGTCCCTGAGCTTCTTTGTGCTCAAGCTAACATTTGAGCTACAATGCCATGTCAGGCTTTTTCTGAGTATTTCTTTCACATATATTTTTCATTGTAATTAATAGAAGGGTTACATTATATTTGCCAGATAGAATGTACATTAATTCACGTACATTGATACCCTTTCTCATGTCTTGGTCCCCATTTCCCTTCCCCCCACCCCCATGCCTCATCTTGTTTTCCCCCCTTCCCTATCCAATTTCAAATAACCAAATACAAATATATCCAATATATCAGATAACAAAGTAAAATACTGTAACAATATGAGATAATCAAGGGATAGCAAAAGAGATGAAAGATAACATAGTACGTTAAGGACAACAATCATTCATTATATGGCTTTTGTTTCTATATCCTAGAGGTCCTTTCATTTAGCGTCCTACTATATGGCCTTATGTATCTAGGTTTTGCTCTATTGCAAATCTCTGCTAGGAGAGCCCAAGGTTTCTACTGATTATGACAAATGAGGGAAACCATTGAGCCTATGTTCCTTTGAGTCTGGCTTACTATGATTTTTTCTAAGTCTTTCCATTTCCTAACAAATGGGGCGATGTCATACTTTCTGACAGCAGCATAGAATTCCATTGTGTACAAATACCACATTTTGTTGATCCACTCCTCAACTGAGGGACATCTGGGTTGGTTCCATGTCTTTGCTATGGTAAATAGTGCTGCAATGAACATCGTTGTGCTTCTTTCTTTTTTAAAACCTTTTTATATTGGCGGGGTAATGTATAGAGGGGTTACAGTTAGATTTTCCAGATAGTAGGTGCATTACTTCTCACACATTGATACCCCATTTACACCTCCAAATCATCTTGTTTTCCCCTCTTCGCTTTCCTCTTTCAAATAAACAAATAAATGTATATGCAACATACCAGGTAACAAAGTCAGATACAGTAACAATATAAAATTAACCAAAGGGCAAAAAAAAGGAGAAAAGAAATGAGTATATTAAGAACAACAATCACACAAGATAAAATCATAGATTTTTTCCTACCTAGGCTGGCTTCCAACTGTGATCCTCAGATTTCCTGAGTAGGTAGTATTACAAGTGTGAACCCCCAGTGCCCAACTGTTTTTTTTTTTATCTTTTATGTATAAAACTTCTTGTAAATATGTATGGCATTTCATTAAAGAATTTTCATATTTCTCATCTTATAGCTAAAATCTTTCCTTTATATATATTGTTTGGAAACTTCCAAATGGCAAGGAAAGAACTAGAACTTGCCCTGTTCCATGAAGTGTAGTATGAGCGCAGCTAATCCTTTCTCTACTGGGGAATGTGTCTAACAGGAACTGGTTTAGCTTGACTGAAAAATCAATCACAAGGCCACAGATGATGCTAAAAAAAAATCAAAAGCAGTTAGCATACAAATGAAAGTGATTCCCTATAACTCTATGTGGGACAAATTTCCTGTACCACACCAATAAATCAAGACTGCTGAAGCTCAGTTATAAAGGAAGATAGATTGAACAATTTCCCTGTTACAAACAAGCTGCTTTGTAGTATGTATCTATCAACTGGTTATTTGTATCTAATTTAAGAATGTTGAAGTAAACATGGCCAAATCTATTTAAATACGCTAACATTAAAAGTTAAGAAGGGCTTTACATCCACATAACCAGATTCTTTCTGGGAACTTTTAAGGTGCTTTTTTTCTATAACTATAATTAGAAATGTGTTGATATTAAAACATAATCTGCAAGAGCATTTCCCATCTATCTTCCCCTACTCCCCTTCCGTTTTTGAAGGCTATATTTGGGTTGTTTGTTAGTGGAAGGCTTCTTGAATTCACAGCTTCCACTGTTGGAGTTATACCCTCTCCATTGTGTGGAGTGATTTCCCTGCTAAGATTTTTTAGAGATACAGACAGATGCAGTAGCTTCTGGCTTCTATTATCCCAAGAAGCTGGTGGACGTCAGGGCCTGGGGGCTTTGTCAAGTGTTTAGGTAATTTATATCAGTACCTGGGGGCTATAAATCAATAGATTGGATGCCTTCTCTTGACTGGCTCTGGGTTCTTTCTTCTATAACTCTCTGAGTTTTCCAAGTATCCTTGGAAAACTAATGATGTGGTCTCCTGGGCAGGAACTCTGGAGAGAGAACTTCACACTAGCGATATCAAATAATTACTCACGATTTATTGAGAGTCATGGAGACGTTGGAAGTGCAGAACCACCGGTGGCAGCTTTGAGCCTCTCCTCTGTTGTTTCAAGAGTGCTAACTCTGGCTTTAAACCTATTTGCCACACTCTCTGTGGACTTGCACGATGGTTGGACCTAACAGCATGGACTCCTGAATCAAACTGCTTGGCTTCAAATACGGGTTTGTGATGTTGTTGGACATTTTAATTCCTATTCAAAGAAGTAAAACTAGATTCTCACCCTCTTAGGACCTCTGGCTGGGCTTGAGAGTTAACTTGATACAAAGTAAGTCAACAGGAGAAAACCATGTGGATTCTTACAACAGAGAAACCCAAATGTCAGTGGTAAAAGAATTCAGAGGTGGATTACCAGAGGGATTTTAACAAACTAAGATTTATGAAAGCTGAAGAAAAGTACTAAAGTATAAGTAAACCTTAAGCTGAAAGCATGCAGCTTGTCAGGCAGTTGAGTGCTCACAAAACAAAAGTACTTACCTGAGGTACATAACCATAATTCCTCTGTGCATCACCTTTATAATTGTAATAAAAAATTCAATGACAACAGCAACAACCACCACAACAACAAAAGTATGCCCTTCTGATAAGAATGTGGGCAGGCAATCTGAGCAGGAAGCTAAGTGGACCAAGCTCTCATTATGGATATGGTTTAATGATTATGCTAATGATATGCACATAATTGTAGAGACTCATGGGAGAACAGTTCCAAGAGCTTGGAGATGAGAACTGGTTTACCTAATAAAGTGTCCTCAGAGTGAATTGAGGGGAGAAATGCATCTGAAACCACAGCTATAAGGCCTCTTGGCTCATCTGTATGTCCTTGAAAAAGTCCTTGTTGGGGTCTCTCATTGAGGGACTATTGGCTACAGTACCTCTATGGTCAACTGTAATTTCAGGACAATGATGGAAGAAGGTGTCTGGAAATGTACCTGAATGTAGCATTAGCTGTCTGATTCCCACTAATGGTGTAGTAGTAGTGATCCGTTTGGGTCACATCCTCACCAGCATCTGTTGTTAGTTTTCTTGATAATGGTCATTCCCATTGGGGTGAAAATCTATCCCAGTGTTGTTTTAATTTTTTCTTTCCTTCCTTCCTTCCTTTCTTTCTTTCTTTCTTTTTTTCTTTCTTTCTTTCTTTCTTTCTTCCTTCCTTCCTTCCTTCCTTCCTTCCTTCCTTCCTTCCTTCCTTCCTTCCTTCCTTTCTATCTCCCTCTCTTCCTTTCTTTCTTTTTTCCATTCCTGGGGCTTGAACTCTGGGCTTGGGTACTGTCCCTGAGTTTTGTGCTCAAGGCTAGTGTTCTACAACTTGAACCACAGTTCTACCTCTGGCTTTTTAAAAGTTAATTGGAAATCAGTCTCATAGAATTTCCTGCCCCAGCTGGCTTTGAACCAGGATGCTCAGATCTCAGCCTCTTGAGTAGCTAGGATCTCCTTAGTAGACATGAACAACTGTGCACCTAGCCCCAAGAACTTTTTTTTTTTTGATTCTAGATATTTGAGGTTAGGGTCAGGAGTTGCTTTTGTCTTTTACTATGTGGATGTCCAAATCTTCCTTTTGGGGCAGTGTGTTCCATCATGAGCACCAGTCACCAATGCTCCCAACTGCGAACCAAGAATAAAAGACAGAGGGTAGGCTTATGGGGGTGATGAAGGAGAAGAACGTCTTCCCGCTACATATTTAGAAAATGGTAAATTTGCATTGAAAGTATATTATTAGGAGTAGAAAATAATGATTAATGTCATTTCATGTTCCTTTTGCAAGTCATGGCAGATAATGAACAATGATAACACTGCATGATTGCTGATCCTTGTGACATTCAAAACAGATTCAAAATTCTGATTCCATATACAGGACTCAGTGAGGGCACTATATTAAATTCAGACTTAGGGATCGGATTTAAAATTCAAATGCAGATGCTTTTTGCATATCTATTTTGACACAGCATTACAAATTACTCACTGTGCTATGAATTAAAGACAGACTTTTGCACAATGGGAAAAAACATGAAAAGAAATCTACTTGAAAATTTAATCCTTCTTTCCCCTTCTTTTTTGATTTCCTCCCACATTTCCCCCTAATATATCTTTTTTATATCCTATATTATTAAACCGTGATTTGTTCATTAATTTTTATTATTTTCTGCTGGCAGCAACTGACAAAAACCAATGGTGATATATTGAATCATAATTATTCTATTGTGATGTTCTTTATTTTGGGGGGTGGGGTAGACTGTACTAGAGCTTGAACTTAGGGCCTGGGTGCTGTCCATTAGTTTTTTGCTCAAGGCTGTTACTATACCATTGTGCCACAGCTTTTTCGGTGGTTAGCTGTGATTACTTTCTACTAGCTACAGGCATATGCCACAGGCATCTCACTCTGTGCCTTTAAGTGAAAGAACTTTAAACATTGTCCTACCTATATTTAAGCATTTACCTAATTTACACAGCACAGGGAGATCTGGTGTCTCAGAGGACAGAGTGGCACCTGTGCTTCTACTGCCTCTTTACAATAGAGCCAATGAGTTGTGCAAAATGACAAATTAAATGTTCAGGTGCATTGTGAATGTGTTTGGGGAGAGAGTAAAAAGCAACACCCTGTGCTAACCTAATGCAAATGAATCGGATTTTAATTATTTGAGCCTCAAGCTAGACTAGTTAGCACATCGAATGCCCATTACTGGGGCATCTCCATCCAAAATGGCTGAGGATTTCTATTGTTTCTACATCGTTCTATGGTTCTCTGTTAATCACATTTGGATCTTCTAAATGTTTTTTTTTCTTTGCGACTGCATTTCTTCTATGACACCAGTAATGTTCATTGGTTTTTTCTCTTTCTAACAAAGGAGAGAGATTTTTCTATATTGTAGAAATGAAGGTGATGCCAGTTTCAACTGCTCCAACGCTGGAATTGTTTATATATTCTTGTGGGATGCAGTTGTGTGATTTCAAACATTCTCCCTGTTTTTCATCAGCCAGGGAAGCTCCCTGAGGTTAAAGGCGCAATTTGTCACTACAGAGATGGAACCTGACATTTTGGCCTCATTAACGTGGTGCTATAACAAAGCGAGCGAACCTCAAACTTAATTTAGCAAAACAACCAGACCCATAAAAAGGGCAGGAAGAGAAAAATCCAAGGTGCTTTCAATAAACTTTTATTATTGAACTTAAAATTCTTTTTGAAGATTGCCAAAAGCTTCCCCTCTTTTGTGTGGAAACTTAGGAAATTCCACTCACAAGTCCTTGCAAAGTTACTACTCAAGGTCAGTAGAGATAATGAAATTCAGAATTGTATTTACGTTTGTGCTTCTTCAATTCCTGAAGGCCTTTGTTTAGCCTTCAATGAAATCAACCCTGGACTAATCAATGAGAAATTGCAGAGAATATGAATCTTTCAAAATCAATCATTTGTCTAATAATTATACAAGCATATGTGGGAATTATGGTTGTGTTCACACAAGGAACATATTCCTGAACTCTTAATACTCAGCCTGACACGATGAAATCTTATGTACTTAGACCTGGGATGGAATAATCGTAGAGTTCAAGAGAAAGGCTATTGTAATGTTCTTCTCCAACTTATGCACATTCAAAATAAAAATGGGCCTCTAGAGCACCTTGTGAATTTTGAAAGAAAAGAGACCTTAGATAGAGAGCCCATTCCATTTTTGCTCATCTCTTTATCAACACAGTCTTGGCAAACCCAAGAGACACTCACAGCTTCATTGTAGTGGTAGAATACATGCCTAGCATGCTTGAAGCCCTAGGTTTGATTCGTGGGTACCACACACACAGAAAAAGCTGGAAGTAGTGTTGTGGCTCAAGTAGTGGAGCACTAGCCTTGAGGAAAGCCCAGGGATAGTGCTCACTCCCAGCTTCGTCTCTCTCCCTCTCTTGATAGAATCATCTTAGTTTGGCCTCAAACATGGGACCTTCTTGCCTTAAGTGTTGGGATTATAAACTTGAGCTACCAAATCTGGCTCCTCCCATGTCTGTATTTGTGCATGTATGTATGTATTATATATGTGTGTACATATCTATGATCTATCTGTCTGTCTATCTATCTATCTATCTATCTATCTATCTATCTATCTATTATCTTCACCTACCTGCCACCTACTTTTCTCTCCTTGTCTGTCTCTATAGCATTTATTGATCCATTACCATACATTAAATAGTTTATATATTATCATCTTCACACAGAAAGAAACCTCTTTAAAATTAAGTAACTTTCCAAGTATTATTTAGAAATAATCTTGACTAAGCCAAGGACTCCATTTGGACAGTCATCCCCTATGATTCTATTTTTATAAATTATCCTGTATGTTGGGAGAGCTGATTTTTTTTAAGAGAAAGATAATGAATCTTGGAACACAGAGGCCTTCTATCTCTGAGACAGTTGTGGTCTATGGACCTGTTTCTAGGGAGATCCGGATTAGAGTCTACCAAATCCATCCTCAGACTGTACAAACAGGAATTAATGTACAAGTTGGATGAGCCATGTTGTTTAAGAAGGGAAGATTGATGCACTACAGTTTGTTTTTTTCTTGAGGTGACAAAAGCGCCTCTCCAAATGTCTTATCTCCTATGAGAATCTTCTCTGAAGAAAGTTGTAGCTAAAATGTAAACATCTATTCTTAAATATTATGACTTTTCCCTATCTATTTTTTCTTCTTATACTTCATCCATCTAATAACATGTACCACTTCCATACAGAACAAGTAAACATGCAACACAACATAACACACACATATCAAAGCCATCATAGAGTAATGTATTGTTTTCCCAGAAAAGCTTGGAACATTAATTTTTTGCCAGTTCTGTGCCTTGAACTCAGGACCTGAGCACTGTCCTTGGGCTTTCTCAAGGCTAGAACTCCACCACTCGAGCTACAGAACCACTTCTGGCTTTTTTCTATTTATGTGGTACTGAGGAATCTAACCCGGGTCTTCCTGCATGCTAGGCAAGTGCTCTATCACTAGGCCAAACTCCTGGCCTGGAACATTAATTTATTTAGGAAGTTTGTGCCAGAATGTTTCTGTAAAAGGACCAATTCGTGGTTACTGATGTGTACTGTGTAGAAAAACATTTCCATAGCCCATGTCATATGGTTAAATGGTAGCTAAGTGTATTAGGTTCACTTTTTAAAGGAATATCTCATATTTTTGGCTTCCCTTTTTCCTTTGTATTTTTCAGATTCTTTATATTCTCTGATATTTCTCAAATATCAGTGATAGAGAGAAACAGTGTTAGATGCAGTGAGAAAAGCAAGCTGAGGAAATAAAAGGAAAACAAAAATTATAAATGAAATTCTACAGAAATAGAAGCTACTCATCTCATGGCTATTTTACATTCATAACTAAAGGAGGGTCTTGGAAGAAACTTGCTGTTTAATTTAATGTATAACAGTGTAAATGATGGGATTGCCAAGGTTTGGTTGATTTCAGGCACCAGAGTCTTCATTTCCAAACAACTGTGGAATTGAAGGGTTGTGGGGTGGGCGGGTCTTGGCAGATGGAGGTTAGGTCCTGAAGTCCCACCTTTGTGAATGGATTCATAAGATTAGGAAGGAAGGAAGTAGTTCTCATGTAAGTGGAATGTTGAAAACCAGCTGCTATCTTACTTTCTTATTCAAACACATGCCCCGTCAGTACCCAGTTGTTCTCTTTTCTGCTTCCCTGTTTGTTGTGACTTATAACCGCAAGGGCTCCTGGCCAGATCACTAGTGTCATACTATGTTGACTTTCTAATCATGTAATAACGTGCCAAACAACCCTTTGTTCTTTACAGTTTTACATATTACTCAGCACCACGTATTTCGTGATAGCAACTATAAAAGAAATTTAGCTGGAGTTCATGCCTAGAATCCTAGCTACTCAGAAGGCTGAGATCTGAGGATCATGGTTCAAAGCCAGCCTAGGAACTAAAGACCGAGAGACTCAACTCCACTTAACCACTAGAAACCCACAAGTGGTGCTGTGGCTCAAGGGGTGGGGTGATAGCCTTGAGCTGAAGAACACAGGGACAATGCCCAGGACCAAGGGTGGGGCAATAGCCTTGAACTGCAGAGCTCAGGGACAGCACCCAGGCTCAGGCCCAGAGTCCAAAAGAAAAAAAAAAGAAAGAAAAGAAAAGAACTTTAGCCAATGATATATCTTTTTTCCCCTTTCTTAAATGAATTAATAAATTTATCTTTGTTTTGTAGGAAGGCAAGAGTTGAAGCCATGTGGTTTTCCTTAAGTTTGTCTTGTCTCTCATTTCCACTAAAAAGTCAAAGATATCTCATGCAAAGTAACTTTGAAAGAATTGTGCCATTAGAGACTCTAAGAAGCAAAAGGTAGGATTTATCTTTGTGAAAGAATCTCTTTTAGAGCAGGGGTCAGGTCTTCTATCTTATTTTACAGTTTACAGAATCAGCTGCTGCAGTATTAATACTCAACAGCAATTTGTTTATTGATAGACTCTCAGCTTTAGAGATGTAGAATACCCAGGGATCAACAAGGGATTATGCCCAGTGAGAGGAACGGCTCAAACAGAGATCTGGCTCTTGTTCCATTTAGTGTCTATATTTATTTAGTTTTAGTAAGTTCTGGCTTTCAGAAGAAACTGTTGTAACTTTTGTGACAGATCCAGTCTAATGTGTACTTTGAAGAGATACTCAATAAGTATGATAAAAGTATGGAGTCAGATAGTAAAATCCATTCGTCATTTTCTTTCAAATCTCTCTCCGCCCCACTTTGTGTCTGGTACTGGGATTTGAATTGAACATAGCCTGGACTATGTTCTTCTTATTAACACTTCCTTCCACAGCTTGGATTATGAGTGTGTACCATCACATAGCTTTTTCTATGGATATGGGGTAAACTTTCTGCCTGATCCAGTCTCAAACAACAATCCTTCTAATATCAGATTCTTCAGTAGCTAGAATTATAGAGGTGAGAAACCAGTGCCTGGCTGGATATCTCTTATATTGACAATTTTTTTCCTATTTAAAACTACGTTCTTCAAAGAAGTTTCTGCTTATTTTCACCAAGATTTGAATGTTCATATGCTTATGTATTTTTAATATCCTTTTGGAGGCCTTAATGTAGTAGGGCAAGAAGATTTTTTTTTCTTTCAAGGGACATTGAATCACAGAAAAGAAATCAATTGAGGGTAACAGCATTAAAAGTCAAGTCACTATTATATTCATTAACTCTATGAAGACTAGAAAGCATAAACTGTTAATGGGAACAAACACAGTTACTTTTTTTTTGCCAGTCTGGGGCTTGAGCTCAGGGGCTGAGCACTGTCCTTGAGTTTTCTCAAGGCTAGAACCCTACCACTTGAGCCACAGTACCACTTCCAGCTTTTTCTATGTATGTGGTACTGAGGAATTGAACCTGTGTCTTTGTGCATGCTAGGCAAGTACTCTACCACTAGGCCAAACTCCTGGCTTTATTCTATATTTTTTCAGTAAAATATATGTGTGGAGAGAGAGAGAGGGAGAGAGAGAGAGAGAGAGAGAGAGAGAGAGAGAGAGAGAGAGAGAGAGAGAGAGAGAGAGAGAGAGAGAGAGAGAGAGAGAAAGCTTTGGGTTTCTCTTAATGCTATTCAAATTTCTAAGTAGCTGCAAAAGAAGACAAAGGGAATGATGGCAGGTCCTGGGCTCTTCTATCCTAATTAACGTGCACATTGCAGTGTAGATTAAATTATATGCTGAAAACTTTTTTGCTTGTTTATTGGCTAGGCTTGGAGTTTGAACTCTGGGTGCGTCTCTGAGCACCCAAGGCTAGTGCTCTACCATTCGAGCAACAGCTCTACTTTCAGTTTTTTGGTAGTTAATTGGAAATAGGAGTCTCATGAAGTTTCCTGCCTGTTGACTTTGAAGTGTGATCCTCAGATCTCAGCCTCCTGAGTAGCTAGGGTTGTAAGCGTGAGCGACCAGTATCCGGCTACAATGAATATTCTATGGATTAAGTAGCCTAATACTGGTCTCTAATACACTTAATGTTGGAGAGTAATAAACTCCATTTACCATGTGAATTTGGATAGTCTTTAGCATCGGTTCTTATACCCATTGTGCTATGATAATACCTTAGTTTGAAAAATATGCTGTTATAAAACCTTATAGAATAGAATTACAGTGAATTTTAATGTTCTATTTCCATATTGTCCCCTCTGCTTCACATCAAGCTCCTTGATGTCAGCAGCTGGATCATTTTTTTCCCCTCTGCATTATCAGAGGTTAGTTTAGTGCCTGACACAAAAAGGACATCTGCTAAGTAATTGGAATAAAATGAAAGCACATCTTCTAGTTGGATGATGAAAGGTTCATTCAGGTGGGAGAATCTTTTAGCAAAATGAGTGTTAGGTCTTGGATCTTGAATGTCTTCCAAAGGTCCAGGTAATTGGTCCCTAGGATGCTCCAATTGGAAGACTGTGAAACATAGAGAAGTGAGGTTTGGTGGAAGAACCTTGGGTAATTGGGGTTAGGCCCTTGAAGGGGATGATGAGGTCACACAATCTGTCTTCTTTCTCCCTTCTGTTTCCTGTCAATAAGGAGATTCATTTTACTCTCCCACATGTTTCTGCTGTGATATGCTGTCTTTCCAAAGGCCCAGAGAATTATTGGGCTGTAAGACTATGATGATGTGTTGGATGGAAACCTAAGATAAAGGGTTGCTTTCTCCTGAGGTCTTTCTCCCATCTGGCTCTGTACTTACTGGCCTATTTTCTCTTTGTTCCTGATGTATCCTCTTCTTGTAAGGGTACCTATTGGGTTAGGACCCACCCATACGATCTCATTTAATCTTAGTTATATTCACAAAGGCTCTATTTATAATTATTCATAATGGCTAGATTTCCAAATATAGTTACTTTGAGTTAGGTATTAAACATATAAATTGGGGACGGAGCAATCTAGTTGTCACAAACAAGTTCTAACACAATAAGCTGTGACCCAAGGTTATTGTATTGCAGGGGGGGTCCTACAGAGTTCAATTTGCAGACTCCCATGAAGTCTGTCAGTGTATATGTCTGTACCTGTAGCACCTGTGTGGTACACACACAACCTCCATTACTCCATGACTCATTGTCATTCAGAGTGCCTTGTCCTTCCCTTGCTAAGGAGTAAGCATGTGACTTGTGCTAGGCTAGTGTGATAGTGTGATAGAATAACCATAGAGATTCGATTGCTTCTAGTTAACAGTGTTTCTAAAACTCTTGGGATTTTTCAGTTGCTAGAGTTGGTCTCTTTCAACTGTAGGTAGTCTCTTATAGATGGCCTTAGGTTGTTTTAAGATGGATGTTGGTTTTCAGAAGAATTAATCATGTGATCAGAGGCTTAAACTTTTATCCCCATCCCTTAAAGTCCAAGGAAGTGACTAAGACCATATTAATCTCCAAAATTGCCCCTGATTTAGTCAGTCATATACCCACAACAGAGCTTCCATAATGCCTCCTCAATGGCAGTGTGGAGACCTTCTGTGTTGGTGATCACGTCAAGGTGCTGGGAAGGTGGTATGTCTGAAGAAAGCATGGAAGGTCATGTCTTTCCTACTTTCCTGTCTTTGCCTCATACATCTTCCCTTGATTACTTTTTTGCGTTGTGTTGTCATAAATTAGTTACAGTACATAAAGAGATACCCTGAGTTCTGTGAGCTGTTCTAGGAGGGGAGTATGATTTTACCGTGCAGCCTTGTGGAACCTTGCAGGGTTGAACTTATTGGTAGAACACGCAGTTAAGATATGGAGAATGGAGAATAGGTTGGTGTAAGGAAAATGCTTTCTAAGGGATGCTGTGAAAGTAGCTCAGACAGGTTAGACAATGTCTTCCTGATGTTCTGCTGTGAGACAAAATGAAATGGCTATGTGTTATCTCCCAGGATGATCGCCCACTCAACAGCCTGTCCCTTCCTTCCTGCTGTTTATCTCCCATGCTGTCTGCTTTCTGTTCTTCCTGGAATACATTGGTTTCTCTTTCACCCTCCTTTTCAGTAAGTTCTTTGCACAATTATAATTGAGGTCATTACGAATTTGTTTTTGTTACTTGAGGTAAATAATAGTAACAATAATTAGTGATGTATTCTGTCATAGTTACACCATGTATTACTTTGTTATAAAGCACCAGTTATTTACATATGAAAGCATTCCTGAACTTACAAACAAAATGCTTTGTCCTCAGCATCTAAGCACTGTGGTCTTGGATGAATCATGATGTTAAGTTGCTGCGATTACATAAAGGAAGAAGTAGATGGAACCTTTTTTTGTTGCTTTTCTTTAAATAGATTATTTTGGAAGATTTATACACTCTGATCATTTTATTGAATTTTATTTCCCCTCTAGTTCACTGTTACTTTTGTGAACAGGATACAGGTATGTGTGTTTCATGGGATCATTTGACAAAATAGGACCTAGATTAAAAAAAAAATCTCAGTACCACTATTCTAGAGGGATCACTAGCTTTCTGTCCTTTGGAAAATTGATCCTATCTGTATTTAAGCAGCAAAGGAGTGCATTCTTTTGTGCATGATAGCTCACGAAGCAAGGAAGACAAGAAATGGGGAGACAGGTGTAAAATCAATCTTCTGCTTAATGAGTAACCAATCCTTCTGGGGACAATAAACAGTCAAGACGCTAAGAAGAGGAGCTGCACAGATGTCATGTTCTTTATTTTGACTTAGGAAAAGATAGAGAGAGTATAAAAGCTCCCACAGAGGCTTTGCTTCTCCAGCTGTGGCAGTCTTAGCCAGTTGGGGACAACTACCCTCTAAAGAGAGCAGAGTTTTTGAGCTTTCTGGAAGCATAGCACTGACATAGGTGTTTGGAATGGCAGGGAATGCCAGCATGGGCAGAGCTTCAAAGAGAATAGGAAACTAACAGTATTAAAAAAATAAATAAAAATAGAAATAGAACAGGTTTTAGTGCTAAGATGCATTAGTCTATAAATTATATTTTGTTTGTTATAGCTGGAGTTTTCCCTGTAAAATTTAAGGTGATGATTAAGGCAATATATAGTCTACATAAATTAGTTTTTGGAATGATTTTGTCAAATTCTTGAATGTGAGCTATAAACCATAGGCTGGTATTATTATGAATAGTGTGGCCACTCATGTTTTTCAGATGAGTCAGATTGCTGAAGCTTAGAAAGTGTGTGTGTGTGTGTGTGTGTGTGTGTGTGTGTGTGTGTGTGTGGTGAGTGACAGACAGCCCCAAAGAACCTTAAAGTACAAAAATGGTAGCAAAAGACAAAGGCTGAGACTAATGATGGGCTATCCTTTATTGTTGGATAGTTTATTCTGCTAAAAGAAGTCTTGTCATTGCTGACAAATACCTTTTCTTCTTTTATTCAAAAAATTCCAAGTGACATTATTATAGTACAGACGTGCAATGAATTGGAAAGACTATGTCCATGTACCAAGTAAGGCTTAAATTTTAGAGATTTGCTTTTGTAGCCAAAATTCCTTAGAAAGGGGAAAAACTTTTAAATAGACTTTGTGTTAGGAAATGTTTCTTCTTTGAGAAACTAGAGGCTATTTCTATTAGTCTGAACCTAAAAATTAAATTTCAACACCTTTTTTTCTAAAGATAGTCTTCTCTGGTATTTTGCTTGAGCTCATTGCTTATCATTCTGATGCTCTTCTAACAATTTTAGGAACATCTAATTTCTTCAATTAAAATATAATCTATAAGAGATACCTGGTGTGGCTTCCATTTTCCTATATAAACTTTGACTGAAAATAGTAGATATGTGTGCATAACATAGCAGGGCATGAGGCTGTGCATCTAAAGACAGACTTAGCTTGAGTTTTAATTTGTCTAAGCCACCTGTGTTTACTTTTAACTAGATGGGAACAATTCAAACTATGTGTACAAAAATTTTATTTATTTATTTATTTATTTATTTATTTATTTTTTTGCCAGTCCTGGGCTTGAGCTCAGGGCCTGAGCACTGTCCTTGGACTTTCTCAAGGCTAGAGCTCTACCACTTGAGCCTCAGTACCACTTCCGGCTTTTTTCTATGTATGTGGTACCGAGGAATCGAACCCGGGTCTTCATGCATGCTAGGCAAGCACTTTAACCACTGGGCCAAACTCCCAGCCCAATTTTATTTATTTTTAAAATGTTTTTTCAAAAACATTTTAGATTCTTTTTTTTACATGTGTCATTGCAATTGTACATCTATTGAAACTGGTAACATAGTCTTTAGCTTTTGTCCTGAAGAATAATTGAAATTCAGGTTTTTCCAGGAGGATACTCTAGGCTTGTATGAGAAATTAGAAACATTTAGACACTCGTAGGCTAATTTACTAGTTTTTCTGTTAGAGTTGGAATGATATGATCCTGTTATTAAAATAACAGAGCACAATGATGGTGAAGGTTGATTACTAGGCTTCAGTAGACAGAATGGGTTGGCCAGTTGTCTGCAGTTGTCATACTATTCATTCTTCTAGAAGTTTTTTATTCAGTTAAAGATAATGACCCCCAAGGGTATAAATAAAGACCTCGGGGGGGGCACAAAGAATAGAGTAACACCTATGATCTCTTCCTAAAATAGACTTTTATTTTATTTATGATTTATTTCTCATTCTTCAGTATACAATTGTGAATTTTGTTTCTTATGATACTGGTCTTCATATAGGCTAAGCAAGTGCTATACCACTGTGTTAACATCCCCAGTACTTCTTGATACCAGGCACTCTAGATGAATTTTTTCACTGCTGTATTTTTGGTAAATAATATACGCTTATCTATTCAAATCTTTCAACAACTAAATATTAACTCTCTATTATAGATAGCACTGGGTGTGAATTCCAAGGGGCTGAGCAATGTAAAGAGTGGGCTTTGTGAGTTCTTTGGTGGTAAAATGGGGAGACCTTGTCTCTAGTAAGACTTGTTTTTGGAGTTGAACTTCGACAATAAAAAGCCAGAATTCTTTTATTGTGTACAATAAGTAATAACACGGCTGGAGGCTGATAGGGTGTCAGATCTAGCTTTTATTTTACCTGTTAAAGGAGATTTATAGAGAGCTCAGAGGGGCTCAACTGCTAAACATTTTGTTTTTATTCTAATTGGAAAAGAGAATTTAATTTTCTTGACAATTATAAGGGAACAAAGTACACACTTAAATTGAAATTAAAAGTAAAATAGTAAACCAGTAAAACAGTTTATTATGATATTGTAAATTCTCTTTTATATTTTTGAATTACATGGTCCTATTGATAATCTTATTGCTTGCATTAAATCCTATGGTTTATGATAACAGAGATAGTGTATTATATAAACTGATAAAAAGAATGATGTATAAGAAAAATACCATTTCTTTGTACAGGAAAAGACAGTTCTTTACCTTGACAGGAATTTAAAAATTGGGTCACCTTGGTAATTTTCTTCATATTGATGGAATATAGGTCATTGTGGTCTAGCTTTGTTTAGCTTTTCTTGCTCCATTTTGACACAGTGATAAAGAATCTAATTTCTAAGCTGTTCAGCTAACAAAGATTGGGGAATCACCTTCCCCCAAATGGAAAAGCACCTTTTCATGTGTACGGAGGGCCCATCAATTTTTTGACTTGAAATTATTTCCATTTAGAGCCTAGCTGAGGAGATATGTGCTTCTGGTTAGCCTCGGCCTGATGGTTGGCTGGAAAAGAACTTTGTGCTTGGCACCCTATGTCTTGGGGAAAGTTTCCATAAGAGCAGAGGCAGTGTTTTTGGAAAACTCCTCATATACTTAGTACATTCTTCCAGGTTTAAGCTCTTGGCCACATCCAAATCTTCATCTACACTAGAGTCCATATCCCATCATCCTGAACCCTAGCTCAGTACGTTCAGCTACCTATTGGCTGTGTTTACTGGAATATCTGCCAGAGAGAGGCTGGATGTATATTTAATCCTCCTCTCCTTCCTGTACAGACAGGAAGACTAACCTTTTCTAGTCTGTCATGCGTTAAGTTTGGAACTAAATGATAGCATTTGGCCCTGGTTGATATCAGAGGGAATGAGGTGCACAGATTTTCTCTGTTTCTCTTCATAGACATCAAGCTGGAAGCAGAACCAAGAGGGCAGATGAATGTTATCATGATGCAGGAAAAACCTGGATTCTGGAGTCAGTCTTTGAAGAACAGCTTCTTAGGAGAACTGTCCAAGTGCACATCACTAAGATTTATGGACAATTTGCCACCACAATAGAGCTTGACCTTTCTTTACTAGTGCAGTGTCCCTCAGGCACTTTGAGCTCTCCACATGGTCTATTTTCTCTTTGTGTGTGTGATGCCATCCTCTCTTCAGTCACCTGATTCATGGCTCCTGCAGTTCCTGACCAAAATCCAATGAACAGTCCTGTGGGTTTTAGTTCCTATTATTTTTGTTTTGTCTTGGAAGTATTTTTTTTCCTTTTTTTCATCTCCTTATTTATTTATTTTTTTCTAAGAACCATTACCCTAATTCAGACTCCCGCTATTTCTTATGTGCTTGTTGACTTGGATTAATTTCAAACAAACCAGGAAATCATCCTATTAAGATAGTTGGTCATTATTAAAAGTCATTTCCTGCAGGGAACAGAAGAGAATGTGGTCTCGCTGTAACAATACAGCTGATGTTTGGAAGTCAGTAAAACTCCATTCTCGCTGATGAAGGAAAGGGGTTGAGGGGGGAGGCTCTCTGGCCTATACTCTGTGCTTAGGATGCTCATATACAAAGGGGAAAGACGGACCCCTTGCAAGGCACAGATGGACCAGGGAGGCTTAATGCAATTAACTATGGACACCTGGATACTTCTTAACTACTGTCTTCCACTTTATCTTTTCATCCACTCACAGATGCTTTTGATAAAGGGTCACAAGGCCAGCTGCTTATTGAGTGCAGATCAAAGCTGGAGCAATAGTCTGGCAGGGGTCTTCCTGCTAAGCTGAACCTTACCTGGGAGAGTCAGTTAGCTCAAAACATTTCAAATCACCTGTGATTCCCCCCTTCCTGTCTCCTGCAGAGTGTAGGACTATAGCTGACAGCTCCCACACTCCCTTTTCCATTTAGTGATGATTCCCTTTAGAAAAGCATCTCTCTTTCTGTCTCTCTTTTTAACCAACTTATAGTCTCACTCCCACAAAAGTGGGCCCTTCCTTCACCAAGGCGCTCTTGTTGAAAACATCTTCCGTTACAGTAGTAGGCAGGAGTCCTCCAACTCCTCTATTTCTGCTGCAGTTCTCCCTCCTTCTTCCAAAGTGTATATTGCCTTTTTGTCAGCATAATTGACAATCAGAGAGAGATAGTTTACTTGAGGATAGCAGAGCATTGCAATAGGGATACAGTGCCATCCCATAGGAAACTATGTGTGTGAAGAGGAGGCCGAGGGAGAGTTTTTAAATGAAGGGGATGGCA
Source organism: Megascapheus bottae (assembly GCF_031878675.1). Taxonomy (NCBI): domain Eukaryota; kingdom Metazoa; phylum Chordata; class Mammalia; order Rodentia; family Geomyidae; genus Megascapheus; species Megascapheus bottae. The sequence goes on along the minus strand of NC_143510.1, from coordinate 79,984,356 downwards.
TAAGCCATGTGGAAACAGAAACCCTTAGCTAAGAAGAATAGTAGTGTTAATCCAAGTCAATATCAGGGAAGATGTCTTCACGGAAGTTTCTGTTTTTGGTGCAAGGTTATGGGAACTTTCGCGCATGGCTGTGAATGTTTCTTGTCATCAGGTGTGTAGGTATGGGGTCCTATCCTTTATTACTTCCCAGCTTTCATGAAGTATTCCTGTTAGAGAGTTTGACAAAAGTGCTGCCTCCATCTTGACAATATTCACACTATGAATGTTTTTTTTTAACTGAAAAGAAATACATATTTAAAAATGGATTGCTCCTGTTAGTAATTCTCCTCCAAAGCTTTGGGTCTTCATGAAAACTAATCAGATTCTATTAAAAACCTATTTTGTAGTCTAATTCAGCCAGGAACAATGAAGCATTTTTGAGATCTCTGGGCATCTTTGCAGTGGTTTTATCAGAGAGCCTGTGAGTTTGAGTGCTATGTGAAAATCAGCGACTGGTTTTGTTTTGGTCTCAGTGGTAAACTTGGGGAGACTATCTCTGCATCTAGAACTGTTTTCCCCCCACAGAAGTCTAAAGTTGGTTGTGCTTCGTTATTCTCACCACCCATCTCTCTTTGGATCTTTCATCCCTGCTTGTTCCCTAACTCAAAGCTGGACTTTCAACTCATCCCTGTTCGAGGCCCAATGTTCCCTTCCTTCTTTAGCTAAATGGGCCAGACGTTGTCAGGTGGACAATGAGGACATCGATGCTTCCTTGATCATGAGACTTACTCCATTGCCTTTCTGAGAGCATTTGCTGTTAAAACACTATTAGCAGTTATAAACATTAGAGATCTTCTATTAGAGGAATTCAAGGTGAGCTTAGTACAGGGATATAGGCATGTTCTTTCTGGAATCCTATAACCCATAAGCCTTTGCAGGTGGTGTGTCTCTATCCAGTCAGAACCTGGCTGTACGAAGCATCTTATTCTCTGCCGTGGGGAAACAGATACAGAGCTATCTTTCATCTCTTGATTATGTTCCATATGTAGGAACAGCACGGGCTTAACAACTCAGGACATAAATAGCAAAGTATTTCTGTTTTCTTCTTTTCTGCAGTCTGTACAGCCAGGCACTTGCCTGCCTGCACTCCCTTGGACATGCCCTTACTCATGTCAGGAATGCTTCTTTTCCTATTCTTCTATCTGTTTTTCAAGTGAGGCTCCCCCCACAATGGGACTCTCCCAGCTTTCTCCAGTTTCTTTCTTTCCTTTGTATCTCAACGACAACCCTTAGAAACACTTTGCATTTTTTTTAATCTATAGCACACTCAGGCTTAACAACGGCTTGACACTTTGCAGAATTCAGTGAAGTGGGCTGCTTGTGTCTTTTCCCACTTTCTGTCTATTACTGCAGTCCCCTGGTTAATATTTCTATGTATACAATGACATCTAAAAGGGGCTCTTTATTTTGGGATTTTATGAACATAATAAAAATGGTAGTTTCTCTGTGAAGCTACATAGGAGTATAAATAAGTAAATAATAACGGAACCCACGTTGTGAAATGAGCACCATGTGGATTTAGCAGGCAACACTTCGCATGAATAAAGAATGATACCACAGATATGTGGATTCTGAGGGTGCCCGGTTTTCTCCTCGCTAAGGAATTGTTGAAATGTCAACAGAAGTTTTCTGCTCTGTACTGCATGTCCTTCCTATTTTTTCTACTTTGCATCAACTAAGTTCTCTTGGCTTTTGGGTTTTCCCATTATGTACTTTGTAGATTTTGTCTCACAGTATCACTGAAGTGTTGCTTTATATTCTGGAGTCCTGAATGCTTTTCAGAAAAAAAAAAGAAAAAGAAAACACCCACAAAACTCGAGTCCTACATTCATGTGACTTGAGTGTTCCACACAATCCTTGTAGTGCCTCCTCTTCTGAAGAGGCAGTTAGGGCTTCTCCAGGTTCCTTACAGTATATGAATACCTTATTGAAAGCTGAAACTAAAGTCTTCTTTGGAGAACTGACATGGTAGCTAGGATATCTTTCACTTCTCATCTTGATCCAGGAAATGTAGAGGTACACCTGCTAGAAGAGCTAGTGATGAATCACACTACATCCAATCTCCAGGGAGGGCCTACCCCCATGGTAGTATTTGTCTGTGCCTTATCTTGTCAATTGGACTGCAAACTTCCTGAAGAGGTCAATACTATCTCATTCATTTTGTACCCTCCAGGGCACTTAGTAGCCTTGCACTGGGTAGGAGATGCTCTTGAAGTGTCTAATGGATTAGATTGCATTAGCTATTACCCTGAGTTCCCAAAAAGGAGTGCTAGAACTCAGCAGAGCCATAGTTTACCTCCTGGCCCTACCTAGAGATAATGTCAGCCTTAGTTTATGTACTTCCAGCTCTCCACAGGTAAAGTCAATGCCAATTAATGCTGAGCGTCTGCAGTAGAGAGAAAAAAAATAACACTTTTTTAAACCTAAAGGCTGATCAGATCCGTTTTCTGCTATATATCTAAGTGATCATAAAGCAAGCAGTCCCCTGGGATTCTCTTCTATTTAGGCAAAGGCAGGTGTACCGGAGAGCTTTGTATTTGTACACAAACACAGAAAGCAGAGCTTATTCTTGCAATTACTTGTGAAGGCTGACCATGCTTTCCAGCATGTAAATTAGGACTTGAAGGAAAACATCTAATTGCATTTCCCTCCAACTAATTGGCAACTCAAAATTTTAGATTACTGTGCACACCAGACTTATTTTTTTGTTGTTATTAATAACACACTTAGCTCAGTAAGAAGGGAAATAACGAGCTGGAATTAAAGACTCGAGGGCTGCCCCACTAAGAAAATGCTTTGAGTAATGGGGCCAGGAACTGATGAGACACGTGTCAGTGCCATGGCTGAAATTCTAGACAAAGATTGCCTGGGCATTGTGCTCCCATGCTGGTTTGCTAGTGAAGGTTAGAGAGGAAATAAGAGGTGGCATTTGGAGTCATTGCTTATGTTCTGCCACAAGGAGGGGCCCTGGTTACAATCATGGCTGTGTACTTGGTTTGCATTATTTCAGTAGCCTTTCCTATTGGAAAAACAAAAACCAACTTAAAAGGACTTCTTTAAAAAAATGTGCCTCACATTCAGAGAGAATAGCATGGTCTTTTGTGAGTAATATACACACCCTGTGATATCCTTACGTCATTAAATGAACATTACAAAGCATGACAGAATCACAGTGACACACACCAAATAAGAACATGCGACAGTGTTGTCTAGAAATGAAAAGAGGGCTTCCCCTACCCCACCCCCACCACATGTTGTCATGAAAAGGTAACTGGCAGCTTCAGAATCCTCCTGTTTTCTCAGCAAGTGTTATTCCCTAAAGAACACAATGAACTTTTTGTCCTTCTAAACACAGAAGTTAAAAAAAAATGTATCCTTAGAGCTCAGTCGAGCCACAACAGATTTGCAAATCTATTTACCCTTAGGAAGACTATTTAAAGCTTGTGAGTTCTAGAAATGAAAGGGGGCAGAAGGAGATTGGTGGGACTTTGGAGAAGTACATGTTCCCATCCCACCAACCCTGTACCTTTACCCTCTGCCATCCTTCAAAGGGCACCTGGGAGTTCTAGGCATGGTGCTGGATGCAGCAGCTCCCCACGATTCTATTGTTATTGAGTTTCCAGACAGGTGGAGAGCAGATGTTTCTTTCTTTTTTTTTTTCAAATAGACATGAGTAAATATATACCAATAAATTGTGTTTAAGTGCCCCGAAAGAAAAAGAACAGGGAATGATTCAGGCCACAAAAGTTACATCTAATTGAAACAGGAAAGGCTTAGGCAAGCCTCTCCAAAGAAATGACATTTAAATGGAAACCTGTAGTATGAGTAGTATTTAGTCAAAGCAGGGGGGAAGAGATCTTTCCAGACAGATGGAAGGACAGGTGGGAAGGCACATTGGAGGGAGCGGAAGACAACTCTTGGGGTTGGAGCTTTGTGACTGAGGGGAAGAAAGATTTGAAATGGGCTGGAAAGATTGGCAGAAGCAAGGACCAGGCAGGGCCCCCTAGGCCATGGCAGGGAGGTCAGATATGTTTTTTCTTTCAATTTCAAAGCACTAGAAAACTACTGATGGATAGGAAGTGATGAGAACCAATTTAAAGAGACCCCAATGCAACCTACAGAACAGATTGCAAGAATAGAAAGAGGCCCAGTGACTGCTGGGAAGAAACTTCCATGGAGCTGGTGAATTCCTGGTCATTTGCCTGCTCCTTTTCCAGTGTGGTCTTTATCCTCCTCAGGAAAAACAAGATATATTTCCCAGCTCCCTGATCCGGTTGCCATTGGTGTGGATGGAGCCAGTAGGAGGATATGGAGGAGGACTAGCCAGTGGGAGGATGTGGTTGGGATAGACCTACAGGGAATGCTTCTCCACAGTTCTCATTTCTACTTGGCTTCTGAAATGCTGGGATTTGGGCGACAGTGTCACTCTGCTGAATGCTTCCCTCTGGATTTTATTGTCATTTGCCTGATTCTGTTTTCAGCACTTCATAATGAACTCTATGAAATTCCTTCCTCACAGAGTTTGGACTTTGTTTCCCTGAGTACATCCTGACACAATGAACAATACGGTAGTTTAACACACTGGATGATAATAACATTAGAGATCAAATGTATGGACTTGAGATAATTTTTAGAGCACTGTGTGACTTGAGTATAGACAGGGGAGATAGGTGATAGATCTATAACCTATATGTAGAGTTTCCAGCACCAGGAGAATGATGAATTAATCTCTGGTTAAATTTAGCTGGCACCAATTTGACTTGGGAAAACAAATGATTGACTATTGGATCACTTCCTACACACCAGAGCTCGTGCTTCAAAGCCCTCATTAACAGTCATGAAGTGGCCAACAATTGGAGATAAGCTGATATCACTCCACCCATAGACTCCCACTCTTCCATTTTCATGTCTAAAGCTGAGTATTAGATTCAGGACTATACATCATTTTGTATACAAAATCTGAATACAAATCTTTTGCAAGAGTATTTTCCCCAATATTGGGAAAGGTTGATCTTCCTTTTGTTAAGAAATGACATTTCACAGCACTTTGAAGATCCACAGTCTTGGTGTGTTTTTTTTTTTTCCCAAAGCAGTCATTTCTCATCTGTTCCACATGCCTCTCTATCATCCCCCCAACTGGATTTCCTGTCAGTGTGCTTACACTGCCCTGCTCCATTCTCCTCTTGTCCAGTTGAAGGAGTTTGTGAGGTCACAGGCTGTGTGGGGAAGAGTGGGACAGAGAAAAGCATCAAGATTTCCTGGGCAGCCTGTGCTTATGGAGCTGGTGATGAGCTCTGCTCTGTTTTTTTTGTTTGTTTGCTTGTTTGTTTTAAGCTTTTTCTCAGAGGCTTAGCCTGCTGAATAAACCTCTTGGGAAGAGATTTGGGAACTTTCTTATATCTCATTTATGCATGTGCAGAATCTAGCAATAACTGGTGGAAGATTATTGTAAGTTGGTATTGCTGGACTGTTGGAATACTTTCAGTGCTGTGGGTCTGTGAAGGTTTCCTTTCCTCTCCTCTTTTCCTTTGCCTCATTCTCCCCTTCTCCCTTCACTTGCCTCCCTTCTCTTTTGCCCCTCCATCCCCCTCTTTCTTCTTCCCTCTGTGGAGCCATTCACCAAACAAAGAATTTTGAATCCCTACGATGTGATAATTAGGGATAAAAATCCAAGATGCTCTGAAGTTTATAAAAGGAATACAGACAGAGAGATGATCTCAAATATTGGATATGACAAAGGCACCCATGTTTGGAAAGTGGAATAGAAAATATAGATCTATATAGATCAATAATTTAATCCTACTGGGCCTTTTTATTGTACTGTGATCTTGAGCAAGTCACATAACAGGAAAGGATTAAATGAAGCATTTGGCATGCCCCACTGCCATTCTATGACTAGCAGACATGATTATGAGTTGTCTGGCTTTTGGATATTTTGGTTTCAGCATCTCCTCATATTCTTGAAAATATTACCAAGAGCCAAAAAAGAGGTTTTTTTTAATGTGAGTTATATCTCTTGACATTTATTACTTAAATTTTAAACCCAAGACATTAAAAAATACTAATCTACTTGAAAATAATAATAACAAACTCAGGACATATGGATGTAACAGTTTTCATGAAAGCTAACTGTATCTTTGTTTGGCTAAGTGTTCCCAATTGTCTATTTCTTGTACATTGAACTTTGGCTTGACCAAATTTGACTAAGAATTGTCTCCTCTCCACCCCTAAACTGTAGCTGGACTTCAACTCTGAGCAAGCAAACTTGGTATTGATGAACTACGCACTAAGGGATTGAACACTCACCTTTAATGGCTTTAATGGCATTCCAAGAATTGACAAACTACAAAAAGCAATGTTTTATGTTTAAGTAGCCTGGATTTTATCACCTGCCACCTCTCCTGTTTGCTCTCCTTCTTGGCATGATTTCTCTTTCTGCTGGATGTTGAGTGAATCTACAGAGTGAAGGTAGATTTTAAAGAAGGGGAATTTCATGGAAAGTGAACAATGGGAGAGAAATGCCAGAACAAAGTGTACTTGAAAGAATGGAGAAGAGGGATGTGGGTACACAGAAGGTATACATGCACATGAAACTCAAGCCAAGGAGAAATCAAGGGGCCTCACATCCCCTAGACGAACTTTGCACTTCTTGATTTGAGTCCCAGACATCTACTGGGTGGTAGTAAACAGGGAAGTGACATTATGAAAAATGATGTGTTAAGGCAATAATTATGCTAGTTGTATGTGAGTTGTGGGAGTGAATGGCAGAAGGGGGCATCCAAATTCTACAGTCAAGATACCCCAACAGTCCAGTCAGGAAGTACTGAAGCTCTGTGCCAGATCCTAATGGTTTTGTTGGTGTTATAAAAGGATGAGGAGATAAGAGGACCCTCTGAGGATAGAATTCACATGATTTATTGATTATCTAGGGTAAAGGGGCATCAGAAGCCAAATTCTAAAATTTATACTCTGTAAACAAAATGGAGACAACATTTGTTTTGGTAGACAGGGGAAATTTAGCAAAAAGAGGTTCTGGGGAGATGAATGTTGATTTTAATGTAATTTAAGTATGAAAATTCAAGCCAGGTGCTGGTGGCTCATGCCTATAATCCTAGCTACTCAGGAGGCTGCGATCTGATGATCCACAGTTCAAAGCCAGCCTGGGCACTAAAAGTTCATGAGACTCTTATCTCCAGTTAACCACCAGAAAATCAGAGGTGGTGCTATGGCTCAAGTGGTAGAGCAGTAGCATTGAGCTGAAGAGCTCAGGAACAGTGCCCAGGCCCAGAGTTTAAGCCCCATGGCAAAAAACAAAAAACAAAAACAAAAAATCCCCCCCTGAAATTCAGAATCTTCTCATGGCCTAAAAGATCCTTCAAAACATGATCTCTTTTCATTTCTGTGACTTCCTCACTTACTCTCTGCCTCTTTCAGTGGGTTGTAGCTGCACAGACTCCTTTCTATTCTTCCATGGCTATCTTCATTGCCTTTCTTTGTCACACCTACTAGGATGATTTTCCCATGTTTGTTTTTCTCTCAACAAGCTTCCCCCATAGCTGGCTTCTTCTCAGCCTTTAGGTGTTAAAATATGCCAGACACTGGGTGCTCACACCTATAATCTTAGCTACCCAGGAACTGAGATTTGAGGATCTCAATTTGCAGTCAGTTGGGGCAGGAAAGACTGTGAGACTCTTATCTCCAATTAACCAGCAAAAAGCTGCATGTGGAGCTGTGGCTCAAGTGGTAGTGTGCTAGCCTTGAGCAAAAAAGCTGCACCCAGGAAAGTATGTTTATACATATATGCATGTTTATGTGTGTATGTATGTAAATATTATATATATCTCCTCCAAATATATACATATATATATATGTATATGTCTCCTTTCTCTCTATATATTCTATAATCTCCTGTAAGAGATATCTGGCCGCCAAGATGCTAGAACATTTCCTCTTTCTAATTATCTTTTATTGTACTTCTAACCCTTGGTCTTTTGTGTTTGTTGCTGTTGTTGTTTGCTTATGTATATGTATATGTTGCTGTATAATATAAATTCCAGGAAAGCAGACCCTAGTCTGTGTTATTCACTTTCCTGTTCCCAGCTGGCACATTTTAGGTAATCAACAAATATTTCTATAATATGAAGATGTATAGTATTCCACAGAAAGTTCAGGGTTCTTGTTAGGAAAATATCTGCCCATATGATTTTAGAAGCTTTATTGGAATGTAGCAAAGTTAGGAAATAGAGGGCATCTATTCCTTCTAACAAAGAGGACAGAGCAGAATGGCAGGCAGGAAGACCGGAACCTGCAGAGTTCCATTCCCAGTGTAACTGTGAAGGCACACTTTCCCTTTGTCCTCTGAAGTTCTCTGGAATTAGCTGAAAATAGATTAAATATGAGAAATGCATGCAAATTTATCAACAATGGACAAAAGGGGAAAATTACAGCATTGGGGGAAGTCATAGGAATGTAATTATCCACTATGCTGATGTAATTCAGAATTTTATATATCTATTTTTCTATAAGGAAGGGGGAGAATGAGGAAAGCAAGGGCAACTGAAAATGACTTTTAAGGGAACTCAATAGACTTGAACACACAAAAGTATGGACCACAGCCTACTGGGGTCCAAATCAGACAATGGACTATAAGTGGTTTTCTATGGGACTGAAATATGGGACAACAGTATGTGAAAGAAGTTTTCCAGATATGTTGACAGACTTCGGCATTTCTTCCTGTGAGTTTAGTCTCTTCTGGTTAATGAAATCTTCCTTCCTTCCTTCCTTCCTTCCTTCCTTCCTTCCTGCCTGCCTGCCTGCCTGCCTGCCTGCCTGCCTTCCTGCCTTCCTCCCTCTCTCTGTCCCTCCCTCCCTCCCTTGCTCCCTCCTTCCTTCCTTCCTCTCTCCCTCCCTCCATCCCTCCCTTCCTTCCTTTCTTCCATCCTTCTTGTTTTCAGAGCTAGAGTATTGAACCCAGGGCATTATTGCTTGGGCAAGTGGTTTTGTTATTTAGGCATTTAACTCCATGTCCTTTTTTCTTCAGTTATGTTTTTGATAAGATTTTTATCATTTTTTTCCCTGGCTGGCATTGGACTGCAGTCTTCCTACCCAGGTCACCTGGATTACAGATGTGAGTCAATTTGTCTGGCTTATTTGTTGTTTGTTGTTGTTGCCAAGTTAGACTTCAAATTGTGATCCTTCTGGTCTGCTCTCCAAGTAGCTAGGATGATGGGCTTGAGCCATGGTGTATGGCTGGTGAATGAGATCATGGTAACATGAGCAGAAAGTAATTGAGTTTTTCTTTTGGTGGATTTAGTCAGGTAGATAGGGACATTAGCAGAAAGCCATTTCTTGAAGTGGAAGGAGAGAGGCATTTGGAAGGTCAAAAGGATTTGAATTCTTAGGTAGCATCTCAGCATGTGAAAACCCCAGTTCTCTGGGGTGTAATGTATGATCCCCTGTATCAGGATACTGAGAGATGTGGAAAGCACTGCCATGAAACACTGCCCAATGGGAAGAAGTCACATGCTGAGATAGAAAGCCTGTCCATTTCATAGGATCTTCTCACTCTAGGGCAAGTCAATTTTAATCAAAACATTTTTATGGAAAAGTTGAGTCAAAGTTGGAAAGCCTAACTGGGTACATCTTTTGACCCTTACCTCAAATCCTGCTTCAGGTCATCTTCCTTTAATACTTTTTCTGAAGCCTTTTGTTCATCTCTGGCCATCTTTACCTTTTTCAGAGTTCCTTAGATTTCTCAAAGCATTCATTGGTGACTGATGCGTCTCCAATGTTCACTATTCAGGCCCCTATCCAGCTTTGTAATGTTAGGAAGAATTGTCCTTATTGCCAGATGGTCTCTCTGTCTGTCTGTCTGTCTGTCTGTCTGTCTGTCTGTCTGTCTCTGTGCTTTCCTGAAGGACAAATAGATGTCCAAAATCAGAAGACTAAAGAAGATGGACTTCAAAGGACAAAAGGTGATATGGATGCTGAGATCGTCTTACAGCACAGAAGCTGGTCCTCTTGATGGGATGGCAATTCTGGGATGATGTAGTATCATAGGCAAAAGAGCTTGCAGATAAATTCTAGGTGCCTAATTAGCTGAGCCAATAAAAATGGGGCTATTACACATCTAACAAAAGAATAGTAGCTATAGTCATGCGACCTCCAGGCACTGAATTCTGCCGACAATCGCATGTCTGAATGAGAACCCCACGTTCTGGGAAGGAAACTAGCCAAGATAACATCTTGATTCATGCATTGGAGATTCTGAGCAAAGAACCTGGCTGAACCATATCTGGATTTTTAATGTACAGAAATGGAGACATAATAAACAGGTATTGTTTTAAGCTGCTAGGTTTGTGGTAATTTGTCAGGTAGCCAAAGTAACCTAATGCCGGTTCCAATAAGCATTTATATGTTTAATTGCCTATCTTAACTGAACTTTGGTCTCTTCCTGGATTTTCCCATGACAATGAATCACAATGATCATCAAACCCAGCAAGCTAATGAACCAAACAATTCTGCAGCCTTGCTACACCGAGAGCCAGTCAGGATGTCCTGTTAAGTGACTTATGGATATTGTTTTAAAAAGTCACTTTAAAGAGCCATTACTCCAGTTTACCTTCTTAATAATTTTATTCACTCCTTTTTCTATAAATAGTAAGCCAGTTTTGCTTTTGTCTGGTTGCCTAATTGTCTTTCACATTTTTTCCTTCTCTTTTTTATTCCAAATATTTTTATTGTAATTAATAGAAGGATTACATTATATTCACCAGATAGAAGGTGCATTACTTCACAAACATTTATACTCTTTCTCGTGTCTTGGTCCCCATTTCTATCCCTCAGCCTCTCATCATTTTCCCCCTTCCCTATCCTATTTCAAATAACCAGATAAACATATACACAATATATCAGATAACAAGGTAAAATAAAGGTGATATACAGAGGGGTCACAGTTACGTAAGTCGGGTCATGAGAACATTTCTTTTTGAGTAGTGCTGACTCCTCCCTCATGTAACATTTTCACTACCTTGGGCAAACTCAAGGTTCTCTGTGTTTAAAATGCAGTTTCTTGGCTTCTCTTTTTTTCTTATGAGAAAAGATGAAATCAGATGATTAGATGATGTTATTTTTCTCCTGGAAGCTTCTTATGGACTGAACATTTGGAGTCCTTATAGAAGTAAGTAGACAAAATGAGGTATTCTAAGAGCAGAGATCAGAGATGTGGCTGTCCCTCCATGTGCATGCCAAGGAAAGGCTATGTGTACTTCCACAAGTAGGAAATGGACCTCACCTCCCTCACTGAGCTGGCAGCTATGTTTGGACTTCACAGCCTCTAGATTTGTGAGACATGGATGTTGATTATAAAGGCTGCCATTCCATGGTAATTTGCTATGGGAGCCCTTATGTGGCTACTCAAAAAGCCTTTCAGTGGTTTTCTATCACTCCCAGAATGACACTGAGACTCTGTCATGGCTTCCCTTCTCTGGTCTCATCTCTCTTTTGGCCTCACATTGGCTTCATTTTAGGTTTTCAAATATTGTCAAGCTCTTTCCCACTAGTCTTTACGTCCTCCTCTCAGAGGCCATCATTTAAAATGATATATTCATTTGGAAATTTCCCTCTATAAGTGGATTGAGAACCTCTGATGTGAGGAACATCGTATCTTTCTATATCTCTGTGTCTCTGATGCATGGCAGGTACCCAACATGCACTTGGAATTATAATTTGAGTTTTATCATCAAGTAGGTACGCAAAGGGGTTTCAATTCAACATACCAGTTCATGAGTTCAATGCCTCTTGATCCATGTCCTCCTTTCCACCATTCTCTCCCATCTGTCCCATCCCACCAAATTCCTTTACCTGGTTCTGTTTTCACACATATAACTTCAATATTTTGACTGCACTTTCTCATCATTTATTTGTGGCATACCAGAGGGCTGACATCTGAGGGGCAATGGTACTTTCTTTCTGTGTTCCACAGGTTCAAGAGGCCAGAATGATCACTCTGTACACAAGTCTGCCCTTTAGCTGCTGGGTACTTTGCAGACGACTATGGTCATAGATCAGGCTTTCTGTTTCCAGAGAGGTGGTGAAGAGGAAATTCATACACCAACCATTTTTGAAGACAAAGGATGACACAATGGTTTCCAAATAGTTTATTCACCTCCCCGGTGATACTAAAAACCTGTTAGATGACATTTACAGTAGCAATTTCCTGTTCCTCAGTGATCTCTTTAAAAAAATAAGTCTATTATATGGTATGGAAAAGATAGTATGAAAATTCTGATTCTGATTGGACTTTCTCAAACTAGTTCTTTCAGTCCTGTGTTTCAAAAAGTCCTCTTGATTTTCGTGGTTCCTAATTAATGTACATTAGCGCTTTTAAAAATCCCCCTGAAAATGCAATTCTCTTTGAAGGCATTTTTTTAAATGGACCACACTTTAAGATTTCCTCAAAATGAGGAACTAGAAGAACAGATGAAAAAAAATGCAAATTATTGTAGGATAGGATTTCTAGATTTGGGTGCATGGTGAATTGTATTCTACTTAAGCTATTTAGCAGCAGAGTCTGAATGCAGAAACAATCTCTCTCTTCATAGTAGGAACTCCACAATCACAATGAGATACAATAGCTGTGGCATATCTTGTGTTTTTGTTCTCTTTCTCTTTTTCTCATTTACTTTCTCCTCTCTATCTCTCTTCTCTCCTCATCCTTTCATCCCATCCTTTCCTCTCTGTCTCTCCTTTCTTCTTCTTGTGGTTCTTGTTTTTCATCTTCCTCCTATTCCTTCTCTTGTCCTCTCTCCTCTTCTTCCTTCTCTACCTCTTTCCTTCCCTCCCTTCCCAGCAAACTGGGGAATGTTGGTTTTTCCTCTATATCTAATCTGCTTTAGACAAAGAACTCTCTTCTCTTAATAGTTGAGATCTTCCCCATACCTTCTAATTGCTCAGTATTTCCTTCAGCAAGCCTCCTGTCTTATTAGAAAATCCTCATCTTAGCTACAAAGAGGCATATTTTTAGGGCATCCAGCAAAGCCTAGGTGGCTAATTTAGGTCTCATACTTTCCTGGCATCATGACTACAGTCATAGGTGACATGGCATGGTGTCTCTGAATTTGAGAGAAATTCTAGCTAGGGCATTTCATGCAGCTTTCACCGTGTACTTACAGTCCTACTTTTCCCCAAAGCTTTCTCTGTCTCTCCTCGTCCTCTGTGTGTCAAATCCAGTGCCTCAAGTGTCAGAGGCAAACATAGCTTTGTGATTTAGTATGATTGAAAACAGTGGCAAGTGGAGAGGCCTGTCTAAAGATAGCCTCACTCACCCCAATATTCAGTTCCTTAAATAAACTCCAATGTTTGGGATTAGGGTCATGGCTCAAGTGGGAGAGTGCTTGCAGGTATGAGGCCTTAAATTCAAACCTCAGTGCTGCCAAAAGAATATATCCTTTTCTACTCTTTTGTGTCTGACATTTGTAATCCTAACTTCTCAGGAAGCAGAGATACGAAGGATTGGAAATTAGAGACAAGCTCAGGAAAAAAGAAAGAAAGAAAGAAAGGAAAGGAAAAAAGGAAGAAAAGAAAGTTCTCAAGAAGAGTGAATAGGAAGATTATAGTTCAGGCTAGCAGAGGCCCAAATATGAAAAATAATGAAAGCAAAAAGAGCTAAGGGCTCGGCTAAAATGATTGAGTTCCTGCTCAGGAAGCATGGGGTCCTGAGTTCAAATACCAGTGCTTAAAAAATGAACAAACAAATCCTTCAAGTGGCTGGATTTGACCCTCAACAGTAGAAGATGACTTCTGGTCAACAGCAGTTACTCGACCTAACCCATTGGTCATTTAGGATTCATCCTGATGTCTTAAATTTCCCGGGTCTGTGGGCATGTACGTGGCTGTTTTTGTCAGCAACATGATCAGCTCCAAGAAATGTGTTTTTTTCTCCTATGTCTGCATGGTAGCTGCCTCAGTGCTACCAGAGGCCCAGAGCAGATGTTCCCTGATTTTATGTTCACTGGCTGCCTGATTGACATATCGGTGCCTGTGTGTGGTACAGTATTATGGCTGCCTCCAGCTTGCTACAGTGCCATGTTTCCCTGAGTGTGTTCTGCTTAACGAAGAACTGCTGGGTAATCAGTTCCACAGTCAAATAATTGTGGGAATAGCTGAGTTTAGCAAGGTTCAAGTTTAATAGTTTTCTTTATTGTGGATTTTTTAAACTAGCCTGCAAATCTTAAAGAGCATTATGGATTCTTAAGAGGGCAACGATAGAGATGACAATTGGCATTCTCAACCCCACTGCACCTTAAAAAAAAATCTCAAATACCCTTACAGCTCAGGCGCTGGATGATGATTCTGGAACTGTACGTATGCATTCACATGATGTTTGGGAAGTAAATGGGAGATGCAAGTAACATTCCTGCTCTTGTGGCTTTTGGAGAAGCTATGCCATTGTTTGTAGGCACCTTCTGTTTTGCCTTGTAACTTGGCAGTTACAGAACTTGCAGTTCTGGTGAGGGACCCTTGAGTGAAATGATCTGACTTATGCTTCTCTAGCTTTCCCCCAAATTTCATAATCACCAATTTCCCTTTATTAAATTCTTCTTGTGTTGGAAACACATGGAGCCTGACAGCAGCTCGACTGACGCAGGGGACACATTATCTGCACTGATTTTGTTTTCATGGCATAGCTCTCCAGGTCATGGCTCTTCGGAACACATTTTGGGACCTTGCCTGTGGACGTTGCTTATGACATACCCATCGGAAGGTCTGCATCAGGACCCTGGGTTCACCATTTACAAGGTTGGGGAGGTGACATCCCCTCTGAGCCTTGAGTTTCTTTTCTTTATTTGAAACAGAAGAACAATAATTCCTGCCCTGCAGACCTCACAGGGCTGTCACGAGAATCAAATAAGATGATGAATGTGAAAGTGGCCTGGAAACTGTAAATTGTTACAGAAATGCGAGCGATCATCATTAGTCATGCTGCCATCTATGAAAATGAATGTTAGCTTCATAATACAGGAACATCATTCTCATAGGCTTGCTTAAGTCGTCTGTGGTTCCTTCAAAACATCAGTGGCTTGGAAGATTAATCAGTTGGGAATGAAACTACCACCAGTCCTGCTGAATAGACAATAAACCAAAGGAGGCAAGCCCCTTCTCTCAACGTGTGGCCTCTTTGAACAATGGATGAACACAGGCTCTCTCTTCTCCTCCCCAGCTCTTGCAGATTCAAAGCCTTTGGAGGAGAAAAAAAAATTCTTAATGGAATCCTTTAGCTCTTCAAAAGAGACCAAAGGAAAATGCAGTAGAAATATTTTCTTCATTTGATTTTCTGTTGTTGAGATGGGCCCTTTCATTAACAGATTGAGTACATCAGCTCCCACAGCCTGCTTCAGTAATTTCCAAAACATGATTTACATAAATTTAACTTTGTAATCTTGTGGTTATATGACTGCATTAAAATGACAAATAATGTGACACACGCTGCAGTTTCACATGTTGACATGGTAGCTGACTGTTTACCAACAGCTGCTCCAGTGGGAGTGAGGGGTGTTGTATGCTGTCTCTCCCTTTTCTCTCTTGATTCAAAATCTGGTGAGGTTTGAGATTTGAGAGAAGCAACAGGAATCCTTTAATTGGAAAACTTCCTTTGTCTTCAAAATAATTAATTAGCCCCATGACTGACAAAAAAATAAATAATTATGAACTAGGTATTGGTGGCTCACACCTGTAATCTTAGCTACTCAGGAGGCTGAGATCTAAGGATGGTGATTCAAAGGAAGCCTGGGTGTGAAAGCCATGAGACTCTTATTTTCAATTAACCACCAGAAAGCTGGAAGTGGCACTGTAGTTCAAGTTGTAGAGCATGAGCCTTGAGCAGAAGAGCTCAGGGACAGAGTCCAAGCAGTGTGTTCATGCCCCATGACCAATAAAAAAAATAAAAAACAAAAATAAACTATACCCAGTTATGAGAACTCCCTTGCAATAAATAGAAAATATTACTATCAGAGAATATAGTTCTTGAGACACTCTTGATTTTCCCATCTCAGTACACATTGCATAAATATTTTTTTCTTTTTTAAATTAAATTTTATTGTAAAGGTGATATACACAGGGTTATGGTTACATTATTACTTTTTTAAGTATAAGTTTTTATCTGTACCATGAATATGTGGTCTGAAGAAAAATCAGAGTATATTGAGGAGTATATTTATTTATTTATTTATTTTTTATTAAAGAATTTATTAACGTTGATTTTTACATCATATTTTAAGTGACAAGTTTTACAAACAAGTGTTCAAGAAGGGAATCTCTATTTATAATCACTGGGACTTAGTATTTAGAACTTAATCAAAATTAGGCTAAGGATTTGTATGTCATAGAAACATATTAATTTATGAAATAAAATATTATGTCTATAGAGTCATAGGTTTTAAATTTATTTTTTATTAGTCAGTTCTAAATACATATTATTGGACGAAGTCGATTTACAATCATTGTCCTTTATCTTTTCTTTATTCATATTTTTCCCCTTCTTCCCTTGAGACAGGAGTGCCCACCATGTCTTGAGGTATGTGCAAACACAAGGAATATAGAATATAGTGTTTTCTCATAGTATTCTGTCATTTTCCTCCCTTTCTTGCTGTATTTGAAGTTTTGTACTTACTATCATTTGGCTTTTCTGGACTATAAAGACTGTGAGGGCGGGACTTGGTTTGCTTTGATCATAGTTGTATCATTTATGTTTAAGACAGTGCTCAATGCATGTTTAGTAAATGACTGTGACCTTCTAGGATTGTATATACTGTTTAGCTGTCTTCCATGTTTTCTGTCTTATTTGGCTTCTGCCATTCCCACCAGTCCTGTTAATTGCTCTCCCAGGGTCAGCAGTGACCTTTGTAGAGTCAAGTTTCAGCTATTTACAATGTCTACGACCATGCTATTGCAATTGGCCTTAATATAACAGCCCCACAACCCAAGCTAGGGATTCTTCTAGATGTTGTAAGGTAAAACCTTTGTGGGCTTATAGCTGATTTAGGCAGAAGAAACATGTACATGGCTAGATAGATAATTACACAATTGGGGGGAAAGTTAAGACCCACATACGTACTATAAAAATTCTGCAAAGAGCCAGGCATCCGTGTCTGATGCCTGTAATCCTAGCTACTCAAGAGGCTGCTATATGAGGATTGTGGTTTGAAGTGAGAAAGTCCTTGTGACTCTTATCTCCAATAAGCTACTACCCCCACCCCCACCAAAAAAAAAGGCTGGAAGTGGAGCTGTGGCTCAAGTGGTAGAGTGCTAGCCTTGAGCAAAAGGCCTAGGTCTTGAGTTCAAGACCCAGGACTGGAACACACACCCACAAAATTTTACAAAGAACTAAGGTAATTAGGGAAAAGCCCAAGAGGAAAGAAAACTTGATTGTGTCTAAAGAAATGACTAGAGTTAGCCAGGTATGGTGGTTCACACCTGTAATCCTAGCTACTCAGGTGGCTGAGATCTGAGGATCAAGGTTCAAAGCCAGCCCAGACACTAAAGACCGTGGGACTCTTATCTCCAGTTAACCACTAGAAAACCAGAAGTGACACTGTGGTTCTCTGGGTAGGGTGGTAGCCTTGAGCTGCAGAGCTCAGGAACAGTGCCAGGCCCAGAGACCAAACCCCACAACTGGAAAAACAAAGACTAGACTTTAAACAATCAGAGAGAAGATAAGGAGGTAAGGAAAGGTTCAGAATATGATTTTGAGTAGGTTGTGCAGGATGTGATGAGAGAACTGAAATCAGATCACAAGGACAACATTTCAATGCAAGGCTGAGGATGAAATTTTAGCTTGTTTTCAGTGAAAAATGATTGAAAGTATAAGATGTGAAAGGGCAAAAATTATGCTAAGATATATTTTGATAAAACACTAAAGCAAATGCTTAGAAGTTTAATTCACAATTAATCTCTCCCAATTCCCAAATTAAAATTTTTGAATACAACATTGTTTGTTCTCTTTGAACTTCAACTATTTCCCCACTTAAAAACTACCAAATTAGTTTGGGTACTAGTGGCTCATGTTTCTAATTCTAGCTACTCAGAAGGCTGAGATCTGAGGGTTTGGTTTGAAGCCAGATTGTTACCTCCAAAACATTGGAAGTAGAGTTGTGGCTCAAGTAGTAGAGTTCTGGCCTTGAGCAAAATAGCTCAAAGACAGCACCAGGCTCTGAGTTCAAGCCCTAGAGCTTGCAAAAAAAAAAAGAAACAAATAACAAAACAAAAAACTCCCAAAAAGTAAACAAAAACACCCACAAAAAGCTCAAAATGAAACAAAATAAAAAACAACCAAAAAAATAAAAAATATTGAATTAACATTCACATATTCCTCATCATCACTGAGCTATTTTCCACCCTCATATCAGTTCTCAAAAGAATGATTCATGTTCCCTGTATCCATTTTCCTATTTCTTCTTATTTTTGCATTCATCAGGCTAACTTCTTTTCTAACCAATGTAATGTCTTCTGTCAAGATAATTAAAGAACTAGCTGCTAAAAAAAGATAGTGTTCAATTATTTATTTATTTATTTACTTATTTATTTATTTTTGTGCCAGTCCTTGGGTTTGAACTCAGGTCCTGGGCACTGTCCCTTTGTGCTCAAGGCTAGCACTCTACCGTTTGAACCATAGTGCCACTTCTGGCTTTTTTTTGTCAGTCATGGGGCTTGAATTCTGGGCCTGGGCTCTGTCCCTGAGCTTTTCAGCTCAAGGCTAGCACTCTACCACTTGAGCTGCACCACCACCTTTGGTTTTCTGGTGATTAACTGGAGATAAATCTCACGGCATTAATGGATCTGAGATCCTCAAATCTCAGCTTTCTGAGTAGCTAGGATTAGAAGCATGAGCCACTGGTGTCTGGCTTACTTCTGGCTTATTTTGAATAGCTAATTGAATATAAAAATCTCATGGACTTTCCTATCTAGGCTGGCTTCAAACTGAGATCTTCAGATCTTAGCCTCCTGAGTAGTGAGGATATAGGCTTGAGCTGCTGGCATGTAGGGCACTATTCAATTATTTTATCTGATGTCATGGTACTGGTTAATCCTCTTGCTTCTTCATTTTTTCCAAAACACTTTTCTTGCTATGGCCAGCAGTATACTACTCACTTCTAGTTTTCATCATACACCTCTGACCTTTCTCATCATTCTTCTTTCGGACAGTGTTCAGATATTGTTATTCCCCAGGGCTAATGTCATAGATCCTTTGTCTCCCTTTCTTTATGGTCTATGCAACTATGGAACAGTCCAGTGGAGACAGGGGTTTTACCTAGGCTAGAGATTTGAGATCATCCTGATAGAAGGGGGATGCAAACTTGGAGAGGAAGAACAAACCCAGGCAAATGACATTCTATGGGTAGATGGAGGAAGAAGCAGTTGTAAAGCAGACTGAAAAAGGGTCACCTATAGCAGCTGAGGGAAGGCTAGGAAAGACTGGTGAAACAGAAGTTAAAGGAAGAGCTTCTAGAAACAACAAATGTTATAGGTTAATTGAATAAGATGAAGACTTAGCTCATTTACAAAGGCATTGTCCATGGAATTGAGACAGAAACTAGGTTTCTGTGGAATGGGGTGAGAAAGTAAAAGCCTCTAGTTTAGGCAGCACTTTCTAGAATTGTGGCCATGAATAAAGAGAGGAAGTGATGTTGATCCTAAGCTGGGAGAAACTTGCTTTTTCAAGTTCTTTAGGCAAAGCAAAAGGCAAAAAGCTATTAATTTTATATGTCGCCAAGTTCAGAACTAGTCAATAGAAGCAGACAGGAAAGCATAGAAACCCATATTAAAGAAATCAGCGTATGTGAGATTCCAAATTTTCTTGTGTTGTGAGTTCATTTCTATTCTTCAAGTTTAATATGTGTCTCATGTTTCATTTCGTCTCTTCACAGCAGTATATCATAATTTAATTTTTTCCTTGATGTAGCTATAAATGGCAATGCTAAGGCATATTTATGTATACAGGGTCATTTCTAGGTACATGCAGTAAATATTAATATTCCAATATCTTCTTCCCAGTTCATGAGCCAAGCAAGAAATGCATTTTTCATAGCAATGTTTTTTTTTTCTGAAGCACAAGGTTGAGTGGGTCTTTCTGTTCAGGGAAAGCAATATGGTTAATACTATATTTTCCTACAAAATATACATTTTGGAAAAAGAAAACATGGTTAGCTCAGGACTCACAGTCTATATGCTATTTGGGATCTAGTCAGAGATTTAATGCCCAGTCTAACAGAACAGGATGCAACAAGTACTGATTTTATCGCATTATTATGTAATATAATTTGCATTCACCATCTCTATTCTGGCCTCTCATTGTGGTAATCTGAACTCCTTCTAGAAATTCTACCTGTCACTCTTTCCTTTAGTATGTGAAGATGTGTTGAGATTGCTTTCATCTTAAGTTCTCTGGAAAAACTCATGACCCAAGTCAGGAAAATCTGAACACTGAATTTCCAGGCCCTTAATGACTGGTTCACAGAACCAACGTAGGCCAAGGAAGCTCTGATTAGGACTGTCAGCTGAATTATGGAGAAAGGACTCTGCAATGATTTGGAATTAGGTTGATAGCTGTTTGTTGCCATTGCTTCTTCAAGGAAAACACATATGCAAAGAGGGAGAGTATAGAATTACCCTGTTACACAGACAAAAAAATCAGCACAGCAAAACAGAAAATCAAAATAACCAAGCCCAGCATGGCAACAAAGACTTGCACAAAATGAAGTATCAGTTTTCAGATTTTGCCATCTATCTATCATCTATCTATCTATCTTTCTTTCTTCCTTCATCATTGATGTAGCTAGACCTCTCTGTGGGGTATAAGAGTCTGTGTGTCTGTGTATATGACACTATTTTTTGGAGGGTCTGTATAGGAAGGCTATGACTTGCTAGGCGGTCTTGGAGCTGGGGTGTGGAGTTCCTTGAGCCTGGGACTTGCTAATAAGTACTCAGACTTTAAGCTTTGCAGTCACTCTGTACTCAGGCATAGGCTCCCTCCTGCTAAGGAAGGGTCAGGCCTTATCATCTCCTGTGCCCAAGCCTTCAGCATTTCAGCTCTCTCTAATTTCACCTGATCAGGACATTTTGAACTTGGTTACTCTCCTCTGCAGCCAAACAAAGGGGCCATCATACCCATGCCTCTGCTATTTGCTTTCAAACAGAGTCCCAAGCCTCCAGCATCCTCCATCTTGAGCTGCCATATCTGACATCTAAGCTGCAAGTGCAAGTGCAGTTCTTCAAAACATTAAGTTGTCTGGCTCTAAATTCAGTTAATTTATACTCTCTAAATCTCCCTCCCTATACCATGTATTCATAACATAAAAAGACTCCTATTAAGGTCAGTAGACCTTAAGAGATAACTATTGATATGAGAACCAGTTGTAAACTTAAAGCACTTCTCAGCCTGCCTCATGTATTGACTGCAAGGTGGCTGACGACTCTTAGCACCTAGCACATACTGGGCCATCAGCATTTGGCTGAATGACTGAGGTTGCCTATTGCCTTCATGAGACTTTTTGCCAATTGTCCTGAGCCATCCCTCTGCTCATGGTATTATTATTATTTTCATTTGAGTGTCAAACAAGGGGAGTGAGAATTGGGTGCAAATGTCCGTGTAACTTGTTTCCTGAGAACCTGGGTGTTCTTTGGTGCCTGTTTTCTCTTAGTCATTTGAATTTTTGAGGCTTTTCTTCGAGTAACTTGTTTTAAGGAGCAAAACTGATAGTGGAGAAGAAGCTCCTATTCAAATATTAATTATTATTGGAACACTGTATACACTAGTGAAAAGACAAGTGGGGAAGTAAGAGGATTTGCCTTATCCCAGTAACAGAACAAGCGGAACCAGCACGTCAGAATAGCTGGGGACTACACAGGAACATGAAAAGAACACAGGGAAGGAAGGTTTTGACTCAGCCTCCCAGCACTTTCTCATCTCCCTTACCTTGTTGTTGTTTTTTCTAAAACATTCATCATCTTCCAGCATACTTAATTTGCTTTTATTTATGTTCATAGTTTACTTTTTCCTCATTTAAATTTAAGTTCAATGGGGCATTAGAAATCATTTATCAAATACATGAGAAATTGGATGCCTCCTACCCTTACCTCCCAGGATTAGGAGCCTGAAGAGCAGAGAGCAGAGTTGGAATCCAGAGACTGGATATTACAGAGTGTACAAGGTACAACTATAAAAAGAGATATCCTTAAGAATAATCAGGGTATAAAAAGGCTGGAAGGGGAGATATGGCTCAAGTGGTGAAACACTGGATTTGAGCAAAAAGAGCCCAGGGACAGCATCCAGGCCCTGAGTTCAAGCCTTAGGACTGGTGTGTGTGTGTGTGTGTGTGTGTGTGTGTGTGTGTGTGTGTGTGTGTTCCAAGAATAAGCACATAAAGAATAAACAGGGTAAGTATGTGAGAATGTCTTTCCCATACTTATTTTCCAGGTAAATGCACTCTTGTTACTATTCTTTTGCTTGCACCTATCTTTATTACAAAAGCGTCGTTATAAATAACACTGGTGATTGAGCCTTCCTCTCAGATAGCAAGGCATTCCAGAACAAAATGATGGTGAAGCAATTACTACAATATTCCAAGAGTTAGGATAAGTGAGATCTTGTGTTTCCTCTAGGGAGCTCTGCGCTCCTTTTACACTGAGCACACTTTGACACTCCTGTCACCTAATTGTGTTCTTTACTTCCTTTTATTAAAAAAATCCCCATACATCCAAGTAGGGTACAAACTTAGCATTTTAAATAGCTTTTTGCTAGCAAGTAACTACTTTAAGCACATAACAGATGCACAAGTTCACTTTGGGAGAGATACATCATAGGCCCTTTTAATTGTGATTTTTCACCTGTGTGGTGTGCACCTGTATGAGTTCTGTATGGCCTTGGGTACAGTGTGGGAGAGTCCAAGTACAACAGAAACGTCCAACCTTGGTTTGAATCCGAGAGTGTGGCTAATGCTTTTGTTCTCCACCCATGAAAGGAATGATTCTGAGCCTATCAGCTACAAGCTAACTTTACTCTTGGGTGAAAGAACTAAATATCGACAGCAAGAAATCAACCTGGATCAAAGAGCACAGAACTAATCTACAAATGCTTTGTAAAGTAGGCAGCAAACACCGACAGTGAAAAGGTCTTTAGAGCTTTGTATGGAAAAATAACAGAGGGGATTTCTCAGGCAGGGTGCAATCTGCAGGACAAGATCGTAGTGTGGACATTGGATTGTCTCTTTCTTAAGAGGAATTCTGCTGAGATCATTTGGCTTGCACTTGAGTACTCCCCAAAGTTCGGTGAGAGATTTCTGTGTATTTCAGTCAAACATTGAACAGCTAAATGCATAGAAGAAGGGAAGAAAATACCAAAATCTTAAGGCTATTTCAAAAGCTAATCTATTTCTGGGCTTTTCAAGATGTCTCACAGAAGGTCACCAAGTCTAGAAAATGGAGAATCAGTTGTGTTTTCATACTTGTTTTCCAGCAGATTTTTTTTGTGGGTTTATCAAGCATTGGACTTTATTAGACACATGGAGAACTCTAAGATTGTACATGGTTGGACTTCAGTTTTGCCTTTCACTGTGAGAATGAGAATTTTGGGGTTCCAGAGCTGATCTTTTGTCTAAAGACAAACATGGTGATGGAGAGAATTGTCCTGAGAATGTATCCAAACCTACCCCCCTTCTATGCAGTAAAGGTTAGACTCAGCAGAACAAGGATTGTTCAAAGAGCATTCAGAAGAAAAGATTGGCCTGTAATTGGTTCCTGGAAAAACGATAAGGCCGTGTAATATTCTATGTGACAAGTATCTTCCCTTACCTATGGCCTTTAATCATACTGGATGGTTAATAGTACTGGTGTGATTTACAGCTGGGCTGATAGGGGTGGGGAGGGAGGAAGACCTTGTGTTATTTATTATGTATCTATTTGTTCTCTAAAGACATTGGAAGTTCTCTAGCATGAACCATGTGAGTACTCCATGCTTACATGGCTACTACCCACCCTCTCTTCCTAGCAAAACTCTGGAATTGGTGGCCTGATCAACGTCTCCGGTTAGTAGTGTCCTATGTATGTGTTCATGCATATAGTGTGGGAACAGAGAGAGAACAACTGAAAGCACATGCATAATAGGCATGAGAGTCTCTCCTAGACTCTCCTTTGTGCTGCGAACTCATGGTCTTGCTCTTGCTAGCAAGAGCTCTACCACTTGAGCCACATCTGCAGCTATGTAAGCTATTTTTTTAAGTTATTTTTCAGCCAGCCCAAGACCATGATCTTTTTACCTCAACTTCCTGTGTAGTTGGGATGGTAGGCATGAGCCACCATGCCCGGCTGCCTACTTTTATTTCTGCTGATTTTAATCTTTATCCTTTTGCTATAAACAATGAGTAAAATATCTTTTCTGATGTCTTTGGATCTTTCTGATAGATTCTTGAACACGAGGGGTGGTCTTGGGTCATTCAACAAAACCTTACTTACCCATACATGGAAGGGCTGTTCTTGCATTTACCTTTGCAACTATATTCTTAGTGACTTCAGGGAACAGCTGGCTATTACCTACCTGCAGATGCTAAGGTCATTTGCCTTGATGACAAGGCAAGCCTTATGATAATGCCTTTACAAAGTGAGCAGGAAGGGAAACATTTTCTGGAGTGTGGCTTCACAACCAATGTACCTGGGTTTCAGTCCCTGCATACCTTTGTGCACAACTCTGAAAGGTTTGGGAGAGAATCATTAACTTCTATTCTTGTGCAGTATCTGGATATGATGCTTGCAGCCTCTTGAAGGTGAGAGCTTTCAAATGTCATTAATCTGCCACCTGGAGGAGAGATGTGTGCCCTTTCTGTGACCCATATATCATGTTTCTGGGGGAGGTGTCAATCATTATTGGACTCATTAAAAGCACCCTCCAAACAAATGTCGATTTTCCTCACCAACTCCACAGACAAGCATTACACTTAGACTCTGATGCCAAGGAATTTAATATACCTGTTCCCTCTCTATTGGAGGAAGAGGACAGATATATTAAAAACAAACAGCAAGGCTGACAAAACTTCTCAGATGATACTCATGCACAGTCAATGTTGAGAAAAAAATTCTTCATTGTTCTCCCACGGTTTGGCTTATACCCATTTGATTTCTCACGGTGGTCCAGTGAGATCTGTCCAGAGTAGGGAGAGAAGTCTGGAAAGGTAAGAGACAGGTGGAGGAAAGTCCTGCAGGCTAAGCTAGCACAACCTTCATGATTCAGTTTAGGGCAGTCTCAGTCACTATGGAGACTACCCTAAGTCTCAGTCACTACCTGCCTTTACTTAACTCTTTTAGTCCAAGTGAAATGTCTGATAGCCCCATTGACATAGTGGACCATCTTTTTTTTTTTTGGTCATTTTTTCTGTTTCTCTCTCCCCTGCTGCTCTCTTTCTCTCTCTCAGACATACACACACACACACATGCACTCACACACGCACACATGCACGCACACACGCACGCATGCACACACACACACATACACACACACACACACACATATATTCTCTCTCTCAGTTGATATGTTTCCTTAAATTTCAATCAAAGCTAGATTGGCTTGCCTAGATTTATTTACTCTAAATATTCCTTATTAATTCAGCACTCTCTTTGCACGGATGGAGGGTTAACCTACTCTTTTTCTTTTTTCTTCTTTTTTTGGTGTGTGTGTGTGTGTGTGTGTGTGTGTGTGTGTGTGTGTGTGTTACTAGGGCCTCTTGCTCTCATGTTCCTTTTTCACTCGAGGTTGGCACACTACCACTTGCGCCACATCTTTCCTTCCCTCTTTTTGCTGGTTAATTGGAGATGAGAGTATCACAGACTTTTCTGCCTGTCTTAGCTTTGACTCATGATCCTCAGATCTCCTCCGCCTGAGTAGCCAGGATTATAGGTATGATCTTGCCAGTCCGTGGTGATTTCACATTTTTGTGATAGACACATTCTCTTAGGTGGTCTGTGTGTTCAAAGTGAGGTGGTAAATTGCTTCTGCTTTTCTATACACTTTCAAAATTGTACGTGCACTGTCCTTGAAAAAAACTTTAATATTTAAATTTAATCAAATCACATGTACTCAGTAACCTTTTGGAACTTATATCTAAAAGCTACTTGAGTCAATTTTTTCCCTAATAACATAGTCATGCAAAAATAAGTCTTAATATTCATGTAAAATAGTTAAGGTCATTAAAAAATTTATAGTAACTTAGAGATTTGAAGAAGAATATTACAAGAGTAGCTTATCTGAACAGAACTCATGGATATACATTAAGGAAATCTCAAATGGTAGATCATTTCATTGTAGATGAAATATCTGCCCTTCTAGATGTGTTGTCTCTTTTTCTGGTTTGCCAAAATGTACAAGGCAATGAGAGCTGCTGGTAGAGGTGGCCTTGAAATAAATGCAAAGAAGGGAACTTGCACCTTCAGTAAATGAACAAATTGTAACTGTGTTCTTACATGCTTGTCATGTAAGAACTTTTCATATTTTCTTACATGCTTTATCCTCAATTTTTACACAGTCCATAAGGGGAAGAGTTGGGAAAATAGTGTTTCTAGCTCCGTATTTATGCTCTTTTCACTTTATCACAACTGGCCTAAGAAATGTTCATTAGCTTTTGAAAAATTTCTTTGTATGGTAGGTTTTTAGCCTTCACTACCATTGCAGGTCCTTTGAAACCAACATGTCAGAACCAAATTTGTCTTTCTCATGACTTGGTTACAAGTATTGTTATCCATTTGGGCATTCAACATGTACACTTCAGATCATATTTAATTCTATTTCCCATGAGGACATCCATTCTTTTCTTTTTTTCTGTGTTGTACCTGAGGCTTCATTTCTGGACTGGGAGCTATCCCGGAGTTTTTGTGCTCAAGGCTGGCATGCTGCCATTTGAGCCACAGCTCCACTTCTAGTTTTTTGGGGATACACATTTCATGGACTTTCCTGCCTAGGCTGGCTTCAAACTATAATCCTCAGATCATAGCCCATGGAGCAGCTAGGATTACAACTGTGAGCCACAGCTCCCAGCCATCATCCATCCATCCATCCACCATCCACCATCCATCCATCCATCCACCATCCATCCACCATCCATCCATCCATCCATCCATCCATCATCCATCCATCCATCCATCCATTCTTATAGATTCTGCCTTCAAGATGCCTCTCAGTTTCTCTTATTCTTGTCTTATCTGCAGCTACCAAGTCCTCATTTATCCCTTGCTTGTGCAACTGCAGTCGTTTGTAGCTGGTCTTCCTCCTTCTTCTCTCTCCTTTTTTTAATGTATTATTATTATTTATTTTACAAAAGAGTAATATCAATTGGCCAGGAGAATGGTCTGTTGGTAGAATGCTTGTCTAGCATGCATGAAGCCCTAGGTTTAATTCAGTATATACAAAACCTGAGTTCAAGCCCCAGGACTGGAAAAAAAACCACATTAAACAACAAAAAATGAGTAACACTTCTTCCTTCCTTCCTTCTTTTCTTCCTTCCTTCCTTCCTTCCTCTCTCTCTTTCTTTGCTCTTTTTTTTCAGGCAGTGTGGGCTTATCTGAGGACTCATTCAAGTTGGGTAAATATTCTATCACAGACTCATTCAAGTTAGGTAAATATTCTATTACTGAGCTGCATACCCAGTGAACTACATTGTTACAGTGCCATCTAGTCTTATACCTGGGCTATCCTTTCCCTATATAAAATTTGTAAGCTTTAATTTATTTTATTTTTTCAATGTTTTTATAAGCTTTTATTCATTTATTTATCTTAAATCTGTACATTTTCTTTTTTTCATATATTTTTATTTTAATTAATAGAAGAGTTACTTCATATTCATCGGATAGAAGGTGCATTAATTCACATACATTGATACTCTTTCTCATGTCTTGGTGCCCATTTCCCTCCCCCTCTCCCTGCTCCTCATCTTGTTTTCCCTCCTTCCCTATCAGATTTCAAATAATCAAATACGCATATATCCAATATATCAGATAACAAAGTGAAATACTGTAACAATATGAGATAGCCAAGGGACAGCAAAAGAGATGGGAGATAGCATAGTACATTAAGGAAAACAATCACTCATTGTATGGATTTTGTTTCTATATCCTGGAGGTCCTTTCATTTAGCATCGTTCTATATGGCCTTATGTATCTAGGTTTTGTTCTATTGTAAATCTCTGCTAGGAGAGCCCAAGGTTTCTACTGATTATGACAAATGAGGGAAGCCATTGAGCCTATGTTCCTTTGAGTCTGGCTTACATCACTTAATATGATTTTTTCTAAGTCTTTCCATTTCCTTACAAACAGGGCAATGTCATTCTTTCTGACAGCAGCATAGAATTCCATTGTGTATAAATACCACATCCTGTTGATCCACTCATCAATTGAGGGGCCTCTGGTTTGGTTCCATATCTTTGCTATGGTAAATAGTGCTGCAATGAACATCATTGTGCTAATGGATTTAGTATGTCCTTGTTTCTGGACTATTGGGTAAATGCCAAGTTGTGGAATTGCTGGGTCATAGGAGATTTTTATGTTTAGTCTTTTGAGGCACTGCCATATTGCTTTCCATAGTGGTTGAATGAGTTTGCACTCCCATCAGCAGTGTAGTAGTGATCCCTCCTGGCCACATCCTCATCAGCATCTATTGTTATTAGATTTCTTGATTCTGGCCATTCTATCTGGAGTGAGGTGGAATCTTAGAGTGGTTTTGATTTGCATTTCTTCGATGGCCAGAAATGTTGAGGATTCCATCATGTATCCATAGGCCATTCTTATTTCTTCTTCAGAGAAAACTTTCTTTAAGTTTTGGCCCATCTTTTAATAGGATGGTTGTTTCTTTGGAGATTAGCAACTCATTTGGCAATAGCATCAAAGAGAATAAAGTACCTAGGAATTACCTTAACTAAGAATGTAAAGGGCCTTTTTGATGAAAACTTTTAAACCTTGAAAAAGGAAATTAAAACAGAACTGAGGAAATGGAAAACCCTCCCATGCTTCTGGATTGGAAGAAAACATCGTGAAAATGGCAATCTTGCCAAGGGCTATGTAAAAATTCAATGCAATACCCATCAATAGGCCAATGTCATTCTTTAAAGAAATAGAAGAGGCAATCCAAAATTTCATATGGAATAATAAAAGACCCCGTATAGCAAAAACAATTCTTAGCAGAAAGAACAACACAGGGGAATTTCAATACCAAACTTTAGACACTATTACAGAGCAGTAGTGACCAAAACAGCTTTGTACTGGCACAAGAACAAGCCTGAAGACCAATGGAATAGAATTGAGGACCCAGATATTAACCCATAGACCTATGGCCACCTAATCTTAGATAAGGGAGCTAAAAAAATAGAATGGGAGAAAGACAGCCTCTTCAACAAGTGGTGCTGGCAGAACTGGTTAAGTACCTGCAGAAAACTTAAGTTGGATCCTTTTTCTCACTCTAAACCAAGATTAACTCCAAATGGATCAAAGACCTGGAGGTAAAAGAAGATACACTGAAAACTTTACAAGAAGGAATAGGAGATACACTAGGCCTCCTTGGCACAGGTCGAAACTTTTTAAATAAGGACCCAGAAACACAAGAAATCAGAGAAAGTCTGGATAAATGGGACTGCATTAAACTGCAGAGCTTTTGTATGGCAAAGGACATAACTAGCAAGTTAACTAGAAAGCCTGCAGACTGGGAGAAGATCTTCACTAACCATACAACGGACAAAGGCCTCATATCTAAAATATATCAACAGCTCAAAAAATTGAATCACTCCAAAACTAAACTTTTATTTTATATATACTCTAATGTATCCTTCTTTCCTAACTGTGGTCACATGTGTATGCTTCTCTATGTCCACGCCCTCTATCCTGTAATTGCATGACTCCTGTCCAAATCAGCACCGAGTTTAGTTTTCACTTGCTTTAGATAGTGGGACAAGAATATGCATGGTACAAACAGACATCTAAAAAAAGGCAAGCAAACAAACAAAAACAGATGTACCAATTTCTGCCACCTCCATGACTCTTGTAACTCAACATTTTCTCTGGACAAGAACTCCTGTCCAGGGAGCTTTGCTGTAAAATAATTAAAAGCACAGATATGGGTCAGCAGTTTGGCTAGTGGTAGAGTGCTTGCCTAGCATGCATGAAAACCAGGATTAGTTTCTTTGGTACCACATACATAAACAAGCCAGAAGTGGTGCTGTGGCTTAAGTGGTAGAGTGCTAGTTTTGAGGAAAAAGTCCAAGGACAGTCCTCAGGCCCTGAGTTCAAGTTCCAGGACTGGCCCCAAAAAATTAACAGCACCGATAGAACCAAGTCAAGTCCTCTAAGAGGACCTAGCCAAGGTGTTCTGGAGGGACATCCAACATCTGACTACAGATACGAAATTGAACCAAGCTGAGGTGAATGGAATCACTCAGCTGACCTTTAGGTGTGAGACAATTTCTAATATTTTGAGTCTTAGTTGGATGTGCCTTGTTATGTTACAACAGGTAACTGATTTTTCTATCCATTATACTTGTTTCTGAAATATGCTTAGGGTTATTTCTGCTCCTTGTTATTATAGAATGTATTATGTTTGATTCTCCTGTGGAAGTGAATCCTTTTCAGCCAGGGACTGCAGTTTTATACTCTCAGTGTATATGATCCAATATTTATTATGTATTCATATACTATGTATGCATAGTATAATCCACAGTAGGTATGCAGTATATACTTACTAAGGAATGAAATCTACACCAATTTTCTCCTTTACAATGCATAATTTAAGTAATTTAGTCAAAATAGAAAATATTTTTAATTTCCCATTCTCCAAGGCTCAGCAGGAGCATCAGTTTCAATCAAGACTGTGTGCTTAATCGTGGAAGACTTACTCTAAAAAATATTTAGTAATTAGTGTTTAATCTGAAAAGTTTCTTCCAAGCCTTTTCCTTTGTAGTCAGTGGCTTCAGGCCATGTTCACAGGTCTGAGTTCCCAAAGAAAGGACATGTGCTGAATCTCAGATTTGGAGCAGGTGTCTTCCTCCTAAGTAAAACAGCTGAGGGATTTAGATAAAGGAAAAAAGGAGATGAGCATGATGAGAGCAATGGCTGCAAGCCTTCCTTTTCCCTTCTCTGTGGACAATGGTAAAATGTGTATAGTATTTTTAACGTAATCATCTTTTTCTCCTTAGAAAGCCCAAACTTCATGGAGCAATGCTAGCATTTCTGTGCAGAGAAAAGAAGATGACTAACTTTTTCTTTTTTGTGCTGGTGGTCCTGGGGCATGTACTCAAGGTCTGGGTCCTATCCCTGAGCTTTATTTTGCCCAGGACTAGCACTTTACCACTTGTGCTTCAGCTTCACTTCCAGCTTTTTAGTGGTTAATTGGAAATAAGAGTTGCATGACTTTCTTGTCCAGGATGACTTTGAACTGCAATCCTCAGATCACAGCCTCCTGATTAGCTAGGATGATAGGTATGAGTCATCAGTGCCAGATTAACTAATTTGTATTTTTTTCTTTCAGAATGTGTGTGTGTGTATGTGTGTGTGTGTGTGTGTGTGTGTGTGTGTGTGTATGAACACATATGTATATATACACATATATGCATGGATTTGATAGTCTGCCAAGTTTTACAGAAAGTCATTTTTTTGCCAGTCCTAAGCCTTTAACTCAGGCCCTGGGCACTGTTCTTGGACTTTCTCAAGGCTAGAGCCCTACCACTTGAGCCACAGTGCCACTTCTAGCTTTTCTGTGCATGTGGTACCAAGGAATCAAACCTAGGACTTTGTGCATGCACTACACTACTAAGTCATGCTTTTGGCCCAAGAAAGTCTTTCAATAACAGTGTTTTAGTCTGTTTTGTGTGCTAGAATACAATGCTTCAGACTGAGGAATTTGTAAAGAGGACACAGTTATTGACTGTAGTGTAGAGGCTGGGATGTCCAAGGTGAAGGGTCCCATCCCAGAATGGTTACTTTTGCTCTGTCACATCGTGGCAGAGGGCATTCAGTAAGAGGGTGGAAGTGTGCCAGTTCTGAACTGTCTTCCTCTTTTTAAAATACTATTAATAACCTCAGGGACTTCCTCTCTCTTGACGTCACTCATGGCTCCACTCTTCATCTCTCTCTTGCCCCACCACCAAATATTACCCCTGTACAAATTTCAAGAGTTTGTTTCCTATATATGACTTTTAGGAGGGAACACCTTCAAACCATAGCACTGAATGAATTTATTTTTCTTATTCATGAAACATTTAAGTAGTACCTAT
The DNA here is from genome assembly GCF_031878675.1 of Megascapheus bottae. Taxonomy (NCBI): domain Eukaryota; kingdom Metazoa; phylum Chordata; class Mammalia; order Rodentia; family Geomyidae; genus Megascapheus; species Megascapheus bottae. The sequence continues at coordinate 79,952,029 of NC_143510.1, read as the reverse complement.
ACCTTAAATTATCAGTTACTGATTCATGGCTTCCCTCAGTCAGATAGAATATGTTGGTGTGCAGTAGACTTGTAGTTAACTTAGTTACATTTCTCAGCCTGCTTTGCCTTCTTTCCCTTTGAATTTACGGAAGCATTAGATATTCCTATTTGTAATCCCCTTGGTACTAGAATTGGCACAATATTGGTGACATATTGACACTTGGATACTGACTAATGGCATCGTCTCAGAAGGAACAAGTGTGTATATGAACTTCATTTCTTTTCAGCGTCCTATTTCCAAGGCTAATTGCTTGTTTAAGTAAATGCATCTGACTTGAATAACAATTGAAGATGTTTGAGTATTGGATTTCACATGCAGTGACCAAAGGAAATTCAGGTTAATGTCTTGAAAAGTTTTAATCAATGCACAGGTCTTTCTTTACAGAAACAAATTGGCCCTGACAATAGTCAGACAAAACCAAGGGTCAGAAACTCATCCTAGCCAAATAAGTAACAATTGAGTCGAGTAGGGAGGGGTTGTGTAAATTGGTTGACAACTGGACCAGTCCCTTATGTATTTTAAAGAAACTTGGGAAATTCAGATTTTATTTATGTGTGAAATCTGTGTAGGTGCTGACAACTAATGCAAGAATATGGATTATTGGCTTGACTATTGGTTTGCTTCTGCTAGGCTAAACCACATGGGTTTATGGATTTTCCAGTTGTTCTTTCCTCAGTATGCGAATCAACCACAATTCTTTTTTTTATGCACAATCCTGACTTTTAATTTTTTTGTTATCATTAAGGTGATGTACAGAGGGGTTTACAGTTATATAATTCAGGTAGAGAATACATTCTTCCTGGACAGTGCCATCCCTTCCCCCCCTTTCCCATTTTTTTTTTTACCTTCTGTTCTCACCCACCATTATAGTTCATTTCCAGCACCGTGTCTAGTGGGTACCATTGCATTTGTTCATCCTTTATCCTCCCCTTTCTATACCCCCCTTTTCCTCCCAAAAGAAGATAAATGTACAAACAGGAAAGAAATGAAAGAAAACGAAATCACTGATGAAGGAAAAAAATACTCGTTTCCCATTTACTAGAATTTGTCTAGAAGTTTTGATTTTGTTTTACAAACAACAACAACAAAAAACAGACCTGGTGACTCATGCCTGTAATCCTGGCTAGACAGTAGCTGAGATCTAGAAGATGGCAGTTTGAAGCCAGTGTAAGTAGAAAAATCTGTAAAACTCCCCCTCCAGAACCAGCAAAAAGCCAGGCTAGAGGGATGGTTCAATTAACAGAGATCCAGCAAAGAAATTAATCTGAGCCCACTGTTCAAACTCCATTGCTGGAAAAACAGGAATATGAAATAGATAATTTGGAAAAAGGAAGGGTAATTACAATGAGGAAAGGAAACAAAAGAAGAGCAATGGGAAATGAATATTATTAAAGTGCATTGCATGAAGAAAAAGAATATAATAAAAATAGCACAAACAAAATATTTAAAAAGCAAATTATAAGCCGGGTGTCTGTGTCTCATGCCTGTAATCCTAGCTACACAGGAGGCTGAGGTCTGAGGATTTAAGTTCAAAGACAGCCTGAACGGGAAAATCTGTGAGAGTCTATCTCCAATTAGCCACCAAAAAACAAAAACAAAACCAAGCAAATAAAAAACACCTGGAATTAGTGCTGGCTTTGACCAAAAGTGCTCAGGAGCAGTGCGCAGACCCCAAGTTCAAGCTCCACAACTGACAATTTCATTATATGCATTTATGAATGAAAACCATAATGAAACTCATTATCTACAAACTCATTTTTGTATCATTAATAAATGATAACAAAAAACTGAAGTGATTTTTTTAAGCAAAAGGAAGCAGAAGATTGAGCTGATGTAGTCTCCAGACTCAATTCTTACTCTATAATCAGGGATAGCGTCAGAGTTGTCCTAATCACTGATGCAATATTCAACCACAATTCTTTTTTACTTCCGTATATTTTTATTGTAATTAATAGAAGGATTACATTGTATTCACCAGATAGAAGGTGCATTACTTCGCAAACATTGATACCCTTTCTCATGTCTTGGTCCCCATTTCCCTCCCACCACCCCTGCCCCTCATCTTGTTTTCCCCCTTTCCTGATCTGATTTCAAACAACCAATTAAGCATATATAAAATATATCAGATAACAAGGTGAAATACTGTAACAATATGAGATAGCCAAGGGACAGCAAAAGAGATGAGAGATAACATAGTACATTAAGGAAAACAATCACTCATTATATGGATTTTGTTTCTATATCCTGGAGGTCCTTTCATTTAGCATCGTTCTGTATGGCCTTATGTATCTAGGTTTTGTTGTATTGTAACTCTCTGCTAGGAGAGCCCAAGGTTTCTACTGATTATGACAAATGAGGTTAACCATTGAGCCTATGTTCCTTTGAGTCTGGCTTACATCACTTAATATGATTTTTTTCTCTCTTTCCATTTCCTTACAATTGGGGTGATGTCATTCTTTCTGACAGCAGCATAAAATTTCATTGTGTATAAATACCACATCTTGTTGATCCAATCATCTACTGAGGGGCATCTGGGTTGGTTCCATATCTTTGCTATGGTAAGTAGTGCTGCAATGAACATCATTGTGCTAGTGGCTTTAGTCCTTATTTCTGGACTATTGGGTAAATGCCAAGTAGTGGAATTGCTGGGTCATAGGAGAGCTCTATGTTTAGTCTTTTGAGGAACTGCCATACTGCTTTCCATAGTAGTTGAACAAGTTTGTACTCCCACCAACAATGTAGTAGTGATTCCTCCTGGCCACACCCCACCAGCATCTATTGTTATTAGATTTCTTGATTCTGGCCATTCTAACTGGAGTGAGGTGGAATCTTAGAGTTGTTTTGATTTGTATTTCTTTTATGGCCAGAGATGTCGAGCTCTTGGTCCACTGTATGGTCAGTGAAGATCTTCTCCCAGTGTGCAGGCTTTCTAGTTAATTTGTTAGCTATGTATTTGCCATACAGAAGCTCTGCAGTTTAATGCAGTCCCACTTATCCAGACTTTCTCTGATTTCTTGTGTTTCTGGGTCCTCATTAAGAAAGTTTTGATCTGTGCCAAGGAGGCCTAGTATATCTCCTAGTCCTTCTTGGAAAGTTTTCAGTGTATCTGCTTTTACCTCCAGGTCTTTGATCCATTTGGAGTTAATCCTGGTTCATGGTGACAAAGAAGGATCCAACTTTAGTTTTCTGCAGGTACTTAAGTAATTCTGCCAGCACCACTTGTTGAAGAGACTGTCTTTCTTCCATTCTATTTTTTTTTGGCTTCCTTTTCAAAGATTAGGTGGCCATAGGTCTGTGGGTTAATATCTGGGTCCTCAGTTCTTTTCCATTGTCAACCACAATTCTGTTTTGACCTATGACAACAGAGAGAGGAATGAGAAATTACCTAAGGGACACCTGAAGCTAAGTTCCAAGCCAATACCATCTATTGAGCAGAAGATTTGCTCACACAAATTTCTCTGAATATGTCAGTTTCTTGTAAAGGTTCAATATGGGTTGGAAATGGCTGGGTAAAAACTGTTGCATGAGCAGGGAAAGAGGGGGTAACAATGTAGGACAAAGGAACTCTGACTCAGTAAGACTTTGTTCAGTCGGGTAGCTTACCTCTAGGGAGAATGATGTCACACTTGGTGGGACTTCAGGAATTTGGGGGGAGTTGGAGGGAGGAACATTTAAGAGAAGTAGTATCTTACCCCAAGATATCTACTCATATCCTTCCTGGTAAACTGTATCTACAAGTTGTTATAGTAAAGGTAAGTTTGGGGTATTACTTTTCCTATTGATATAATTGATTCATTGGTTCATAACCATGGCTATGTCTCATGGTGGGACCTCTTGCTAGCTTGACCACTCGTTTCCCTTCTAGGGACACTTCCGCCCTCCCCCAGGCTCCAGTCCTAAAAAGCTTATTAATGCCTGTATTTGTACTGTAAAGAGCAGTGTCCTTTATCACTGGCTATACTGAATTCTAATATAGCATCATGTGCTGTAATTATTATTTTGGAATACCCGAACCAGAATGCCAAGGCTCCAAGAAAAGCAAGGTGTGATATAGAATTTAAATATATATATATATATATGTATATATCTATTTATATATATATATATATATATATCTTTTTTGTTAGAAAGGGGTTAGGAGTTAGGGGTTAGTAGATGCTGAGATGAGGGAAAACTAGCTGGAGGAATACAACACTTATTATTACTAGTTTTTTTTTTATCCAAGAAAGCAAGAAATCTTTTGTCCTAGTCCTAATATAAAGGAGCAGCCCCATGGCAGATTTCATCTGTCATTTTCTATTATTGGAAAATTCTGAACAGCTAATTTTAACACAGATTTTTTTTCTTACAGATATGCAGGCTCCACACAAATTACCCTGTGGTAGCTGCGAAATCGTTAGAGAATTCCCCATGTTTAGTGACCTCAAAGTCACACTTCAAGCTGTGCAATAGTCTCTTGCTAGTAAAATAAAACATATGATTCGTGACTGGCTGCAGAGTCGGGAGTAGATATTTTAGTGTTTTAATAATCTGGCTCCATTAATTTTGGTGGTTTCTGTCTATGTTTCTATTTTTTTGCCTCTGGTTAGATCCACCAAGAATCCAGATTTCTGCAGATGCATTTGGGGAAAATGTCATTTACAAAATCAAATGTTTATGAAAGGGATCACACGTTCAGAGACACACACGCCATGGCATGTTTCCGCCTTCATGACTACCTGTGAGCATGGATGAAGAGAGGGGATGAGGCAGAAAGCGAGGAAAAAGTAATGAGGCCACCTAACCCGGCTTGCACAAACCCATTTTTGCTTCACTTGCTCCCTGCTGTCGGGGCAGCAATGACAGCCTGTGACTTTAACTGCTGTGTTCTTCTGCATAACTGGAAGCCCAACAGCAGAGAGGGGAATGGGACCATAAAGAAGACAGTGAACAGCCCTCATTCTAATAAATATCCAAATGATAGGGGTTCAATTACATTACCTCCAAGTTGCAGTTGATGTCATAATCCCTAGTGTCTTAGAAGGTGAGCTAGTTGGAAGTGGGGGTGACTGGAGATGTGTCTAAGTAAGTGAAAATGAGGCTGGGTTGGAAGAGAGCAGACTCATGGTCCAGGGTAACTGATGCTGAGGAGTGCAACAGACTATCAGAAGCTAGGAATCAATGAAGGATATTTTTTTTTCCCACCTTCAGGTTTCAGAGGAACACTGCTCCACCCGACATCTTGATTTTGTACTTTTAGTCCCAGACCTGTGTGTGGGATGATAACACTCTGTTATTTTAAGCCACCCATAACAAGTGTAGTAACTGTAATGGTGGCTCCAGGACAGTGGTACATGAGCCCATGCTTCAATTGGTGGGTGGCACGCAAAGTTCAAAGGGTATGATGATGTATTTTAGAGTGCAACAGGTATCTGGAATTGGGGAGCTGGTTCGCTCAGATATTGGTGTTCATTCACCCCTAAAACTTCCATGAGAGGATCATGAAAATTCACAGAATGAGAACGTGGTCTTGGGAGTTACACTCAGGGAGAATGGCTGTGGGCCCCTGTGATCTTGAGGATGTGGCTTAGTCCCGTTCTTTCCAAGTTCCTCATTTGTGAAATGGGGTTAATCATGGCAGCTACCTCCAAGAGTGGTTATAAAAATTGAGTTAGGCAAGGCATTCATTCATGATTCCTCATCAGTGAGTCATAGTGTATGTTACATTAACAGCCAAGGAGAGAAAAAGAAATAACTAAAAAGACAAAAGAATCATTCATTTGACAAAAACCCTGGAAAGAATCCAGAATTTTGAAACAAGGAGACAAAGTGGAGGGTGTTTTAGATAAGAAATTCAAGTCCTCTGTGTAGCTAAAGATGAGACTGAGATGATACCACAGAGAGTGAAGAGATGGAAAAAGAGGTCACAGGCAACAAGAGCAGTATGTGAAAGAGTCCTCTGTTTAGAGGTTCTCAAGTTTATCATAGAGGTCAACTCAGGGCCAATTCATGTAGTTTTTCACACTGTCTGTGTGGGTCCCTCCATCTTCCAGCCAGCAGCAGCAGATTAAATATCTGTCAATGTTCGAGTCTCTCTGATCATTTTACCTGCTTCTGTCTTAAAAAACCAGTCTCATATGGTGATATTGCACATGCCTGGGAAATCGAGAATCATTTCTCCATTTTTAAAACCCGTTGATGAGCACCTTACACATATTGGCTGTAATATATTAAAGGTATCAAGAAGTGGGGGGTGGACCCTCTTTGGTGGCCATGATTCTACCTGACATATGCTAATGATGACTATGGAGAAGGATCTGTAGAGAAGGTCTTGTGGGTCATAGCAAAGATTTTGGAAGTTAATTTAGTGGCAATAATTATAGTAATTACTAGTACCCTGTAACGATGATGTATAACATCTATTTATTAGCACCAAGCATGCTTCCAGCATTACAAACATGATCTCATTTGATCCTTCTGATAGACCGTGCAGAGGAGTTCCACTCTGCTCCATCTGCAGATGCAGACATTGAAGCTACAGAGTCCAAGCAATTGTAACAAGGACCATGCATCTCCGGGCAAATCCATATTTAAACCGAATCTGGTTCCAAATTCCTTCAGCCTCTATTTTGAATTCCTCTTCTTTAGAAATGCTTTTCAAAAGCTTGATGTGCCAGTGGCTCACACTTAAATTTCTAGCTATTCAAGGAGATTGAGACCTGAAGATCATGATTCAAAGCTAACCTGAGCCAGAAAGTTCATAAAACTTTTATGTGTATTTCATCACCAAAAAGCTGAAAGTGGATGCACAACTCGAGTGATAGAGAATCAGTCTTGAGTGAAAAAGCTAAGAGACAGGGCTGAGGTTCTGAGTTCAAGCCCCAATATGGACATCCCCCCCTACACACAAAGAACCTTTAGAAATGCTGCCAGGATATATAGTTTTAACTTTCTAAATAGAGATTTCTCCATTCTTATAGTCAAAAGCATAATGACATATAAGTAGGTATTTTCCTCTTTTATTGCTAAGCACATCTACAGGAAACTTAAACAAAGGCAGTTATTAGGATGATGGGATCATAGCCCGATTCAAGGCAGATGGGGCATCTCATACATGAAATAGAATTTTAAGAATTTCTTCTATGCAAGGAACAAATCAAAGCATGCCCACTTTTCACTGTACTATTCTCAGTCTTTAGTTAGTGAACTTTTAATTTGTGTGGCACTGGTATGTTTCTGAATGCTATCTCCTGGCACACCTTCGGAACTCCTTTGACTTTTATGGAGGGCATTGAAGTCTGAAGTTTTTCAAAGTAGGTGAGACATGCACATGAGCGAGGCAGGGTGGAACGAAGTGGTTCTGGATTCGACATGCTCATCTTCATAAGCATTTCATTATCTGTATTTTTGATGACAGATCCTAGCCACTTCTAAGAGTCATTCTGTAACAGCTAGATAGCATCTTCAAGTCCAGATGATTATAGAAGAGTGAATTTTTATTTGAAGTCTGAGGAAAGTGAAGAACGCCCCCCCCCCGGGCTTTTATTGGCCATAGCTTTGGTCCCACTTCCAAAGATGAAGCTCTTATGTTAAATCTCTACTCCCCCTGTCTACTCTGTGTTTCCTGGTCCCAACATCAGGAGATGTGGAAGACTGTAGTGGATGATAGAGCCTTATTCCAGATAGTAGGCAAACCTTTCCCAATGGGCCTGGGATAAGGTGGACTCTGCTGTTCCCTAGTCAAGTAGGCAGACGTGTTGCAGGGAAGGAGGAAATAGTGGAAGTACATGCCACAGATTGGTGCTGGCTTTGTCCTGAGGTTTCCCAGTATGCTTTGCAGAAATGGTCAAGTCTGCCCCCAGACACTACTGATTCACAATAACTAATCATTAGTTTTATTTCTGTGTCCATTGGGTGCTGCTTCTCTGTGCTCACCATAGCCAGAACACTTGTTTGGGAGTATGTTGTTAAGGCCCAGGGGTCTGGGAGAAAAGAAGAAAACGCACCTCTATTGGACTCGCCAAAACCCATTTCTTTGCAGCTGCAGAAATCAACACATTTAAGCCATGCAGGAGGGGAAAGAATTTCATTTAGAATGAAACTTTGTTTGCCAAGGGTTTTTTTTTGCTAGTCTTTCCCTATACAGGGGGTAGGAAGCATTCCCAGAAAGAATGCCAAATGCAGCTACAACAAACTAAAAAAAAGGCAATTCCTGAGAGAGCAAGATCCTCAACAAATGAAAAAGTGTAAATGTTGATATTCTAGCAAATTAGCTTCTAGAGAAGCCCTTAGGCAGAACTGCAAGCCATTATAATTAAGGATTTGGAAAATATCAGTATTTAATTAGAGCCTCCTTTCTTGGTAAAATGCAGTTGTTTTGCTATAACTTCAGGTGTAAACAGCTAAATATTCTCATTTCAAAAATGTGTTTGTTGTAAGCCTAGAGTCAGTGCTTAGGCTAATTTGTTTATCTCGGCTTCCTACTGTATTTTGTTTGTTTCTGATCTGAGTTAAATTTTTAAGGGCAATTTATCTTCATGTCCCCAATACAGCCATCACCGGTTCCCAGGCTGGGTTTAGTTACTTATTCCCAAACATTCGGGAATATCCCAGTAATTTGGTTCAACTCCACAGAACCTACTGGCTTACCGATAAAGTAATAAGCACAGTTCGTCTAATTGTTAATGCTCATTCTGGGTTGCCATACACAAGGAGTTTTAAAATTTATTTCCAGTGCAATCAAATGTCTTGACAATAAGAAGATGTTGACCTTGATTCCTTAACAGCAGCAACCATTGTAGAAATTGCTCTATGGCACCTGAAATGCTGATTAAAACAACAACAATAACAACAATAATAACAACAACAAACAACAACAGCAGTAATTGCACAGGGGAGTGTCTGGTGCATGCCTCACCATCCATCTGTCTTGGCCCTCACATTTTGCACCTGTAATTCCTGACAAGAGACAAACCTTTATGTCTTTGCCTGTATAGGGATGCATGTAACTCAAAATGTTTTCCTGCCGTGATGGAGAAGATGAAGCATCATCAAGACTAACACTACAATTTAACGCTCCAGAGAAGCAGTGTATATCATTACTCCCTTGGTAGCCTAGCACACTAATTAATATTTATTGCACCTGTCATGCCAGTAGCCACAGCCAATCCATTCCTGTGGCACTTCAATGGGAGACTGGACACCATATTTCTCCTTGGCAGACATGTTTGGGTCATCCGCAAAGACAGAAATCCCTTCCCCCCCAGTGAGCCATCGTAAACTCTCCCCTTTCTCTTATGAAATGAAACTGTTCATTCTATTGGTGTTAATTTTTATCCTTGCTGGGAAGGACTATAAAACTTATATATATCAGCGGGGATGGTGGTAGATGGAGGAAAGATAAGATATAGTGGCATGTTCCTAGATAGCTGTCCAACATATTTATTAGAATGAGGACTTTTGGAACCCATGACCTTTGCTTTTTATCAGACACCTCTATAAAGGTTACAGACATGGATGGTGGGGGTTGACTATAAATCCTCATGAAGTTTAATCAAAAGTGTCAGACCGTCTAAGAATAAACAAGTTATTAAAACTGTTTGGCTTAAAAACTTTGTTCAGCTTTGTCAACAGATCTTCATCACCCATAGGTAGCTGGCAATGGAATTAATTAAGCGAGAGTGAAATAATAAATGAATTCTGATATTGCACCTACAGCAAGGAATTTGGCACACGGAGCGGAGAAGTTTCTATGGATGTTGTGAATCATTCTTTAGTGCGTCTGAGTGAGCCCAGCACGGCTGTGGAACTGAATTTACTGAAAAATTTAATTAGGAGAACACGTAAACGGTTCAGCAGGAAAGTAGGGCACCAAATGCTGCTAAATTTGTTTTATTTTTCCCCTTTTCCCTCACCTTTGCATTCTGTCAGGACTACCTGTGTCATTAGAAACTTCACGATCCAAACTTCCAAGCTTGTGTTTAGCAGGAAGAAAACATACAAACTTCACTGATGATTATCTAGGACATTGCGTATTTCCTTTGGAATGATTATTCATCCCCTGAGAAGGGTCATATGAATGATGATAATACCAAAGCCACAATAGCAATTGTAATAAAACAGCCAGCATTTTCTCCACTAGTACAATGCCCCAGGTGCTAAGTAGTCAACATACATTATCTCATTGAATTCTCACAATGTTTTGATGTAGGAAATAAATTAAACAGATGAGGAACGGAGGGACAGGTTTTGTAACCAAATGTACCCATGTTGAGCGTGTGAAACTCCAAAGCTATCTTCCTAATGATTCCATTTCCTGGGGGGTAAAGACTTATTTGGAGAGGGCAATATGGGGTGCTGTAGGAAGATTCTGTTGTATGAACTGTCAAGCTTCCATACAATCTCCCTCTTGCCTCTGCCATGGCTTTTGCTTGGGTCATTGTTTTGCCTTGATAGTATATTGTATGTCCTGAACCTTTATCATTAATCCTAATTAGTTCTACCTTCAGTGACCCCCCCCCATCTTCTTGTCAGGCCTGGATGTGTTCTTATTTATTTGTGGTGAAAGCTGTAGTGTTCTGGTTAGCCATTAGGCTGTACTATAACATTATCACAGCCTTCCACTTCTTTTACACTCACTGATAGGCTTGGCCCATCTCCACTGGATTCCTGCAATGTCTTCAACTCTCTTTTATGAGCATTACAGCATGCTCCACCATTATGGCCTTTTGACGTGTTTGTGGGAATCAGCACACTGCAGACTTTTGCTTTATTTAAGCAAAAATAAGGATGCGTTGAAAGCACAGGTTCTTGAAGCTGGATCCATTACAGAGAAAATAGCATCCAACATATATAAGGTCATGTGCCATAATACATGGCTGGCCAGACATGGGATACCTTGGCTTTAGTTTCCTCATTGTTTAGATGGCCATGCTTGTTCCTTTTCCCTCATAGCGTTCCTATAAAGATGAAATGAGGGGTTGGAAGTCTGGCCTAGGGGTAGAGTGTTTGTCTAGCATGCATGAAGCCCTGGGTTTGATTCCTCAGTACCATATTCATAGAAAAAGCCGGAAGTGGTGCTGTGGCTCAAGTGGTAGAGCGTACTAACCTTGAGAAAGCCCAAGGCCAGTGCTCAGGTCATGAGTTCAAACCCCAGGACTGGCAAAAAAAAAAACCCCAAAGATGAAATGAGATGGCATGTAAAACAACCATTAGCACGATTGGTGGACACTTGGTGAACACTCAAATTTAGTTTTGTTTTTTTCTTTTTGAGGATGTTTCTCATAGTAGCAGCTTCTGGTAACATGGTAGAAATGCAGCTTCCTGGGTGTGCCCTTACCTACTGAGCCAGAAATTCTGCGTTGGCTCTCAGTCACCTGACATTGTACAAACTCTCAGGTGACTGGTTGCTGTCCGCGACTCTCTACCCTACATGCCAGTATTTCCCCATGGATGGGAATAGCTGCTGTACCCCACCCTCCAACCTCCCCTTTTATTCTCTTCTGGTTTTATGAGCATGGCAGCTGGCTCACTGTCTTTATCTTCCCCACTCTCTGGCTCTGTGGTGAAGAATTTAATTGACGGTACTCTACCGAGAAGAATTTCTTCTGGAAGGTTCTGTTCCATACTGGCTCACCTCTTCTTACAATGTCTCCTCCTACCCCATGCAACTGTAGTGGAAACTAGTATCCTTGGGGTAGAGGCTAATTCTATGTTCTGTGTATTGTCTGCCTTACTTTTCATTCCTAGTGATTACTCCTAATAATAATAATTATAGAAAGCTTTATTTTGACTTGATTACTACTTCATGATGAACAAAGAAAAAAATCTCTTCTATTTTTCTTTCCTTTTCTGTGATTACCATGTTAAATCAGTCACCTGTGTAAAGCAGAGATTCTTAGTTATATCTTAGGTGTTTCTCACTATCCTTAGGAAGACATAAAATCAGTGTTAAACTCCTACCAGGGCCTTGTGTTCTAAACAAGGATTAGCAGACTTTCTCTTCCCCATTTGCTGTATTTAATTCAACCCTGGAAGACTGCTGCACGCACCATTTCCTCCTCAGCTCTGTTTCACTGTTGAGTGAAGTGTTTTGAATTAATTTGGCTAAATTATTAATAGCTTATGATTGGAAAGCCTTTCAGCCTTGGAGTTTATGTTCACCGGGCACTGTGCAGTCATGTGCCTGGCCTCATGTGTGTGAATGGATCTTCTTCTAATGGGGAAGCAAAATGTTGGCCTAGCTCTAGTCACACTGGATTCTTGCAAAGGGGAAAGTTTCAGTGAAATCCAATAATTAGAGTTAGAACATTGGGCGGTTATTCGTTCAGCCCTCTTGTGAAGCACGAGGAAGATGATAACAGATGTGAAAAGAGAGACAAGTCCTGTCCTCATGGAGTGTATGGGCTAGGAGCACAGAAAGACATTAATTAAAGAATGGTCAGGATAAGCATCTTACAACAGTGGGACCTCTTAGACCTGTGTGGCAACTGTTACTCTATAGAGGTGTGCAGAGTTTAAACACACAACGGAAGTCTGACCTTGACCTTCCTGGGGAGAAGTATTTGCCTGGGAGTGAGGAAGGAATATGACTAAACTCAGGCAAAGGACAGGAAGGATGGGAAAGGACATTCCAGGCAGAAGGAGCATGTGCAAATGCCCAGTGGCAGGAAGCAGTATGGCATCCGGGGAGCGAGGTCAGAAGAAAGATCTGTCTGTCAGGAAACTATAAGGAGTCACTAAGAAATGTAAAGCAGGGAAAGATACGAATTGATTAAGCTTTGGAATTTTTTCTTTGGTTGTACTGTTGGGGTACAGATTGTTAGGAGATCAGTATGTATATGGATTGAATGGTTTGTAGGTTGTTTCAGAAAAGATAGTGCAGAGAGACTGTATTAGCTCAGATGTTATAGAGACAGAAGAGAATGAATGAATGAAAACATAGTTATGAGACCGACTAGTATAGTGGCTCACACTTGGAATTCCAGCTACTTGGGAGACAGCAGTGGAGGATTTTTCTTTTTGAGGACAGCCTGGGACAAAGTTGGAAGATCCCATCCTTAGCAAAATCACGAGGAAGAGGTAGAAAGATCTCACCATCCATTACAAAGGCATAAGAAAGCACTTGCAAACCAAACCAAGGCAAAACAGGGCTGGAGGCATGGCTCAAGTTGTAAAGTACTTACTTAGAAAGTGTTAGTCCTTGAATGGAAACCCAAGTATGGGGAGGGGGGAATTATCATATAACAGGTGATTCTCAGGTTCTTGTACTATGAGCCATCATGAGACTGAAATATTCCTTGGAGAGAAGCAAGCAAGATTTCTGGGGAAGTTCATGTCCAATTGGATATGAGAGCCCAGAGTTCAGGGAACCCCTGATTGGGGTTATCTCTGAACAAGATAACCACAGACATGGATGAGAAAGCAAGGTCTTAGAATCTAACTTTAATGTCTGTTATTAATGGAGAGGATAAATCAATGGTAAGAAAAGGACAATATCAGTTCTCTGAGACACCACAAGTAAAATATTCATTGCATGACATTGGAAAGTATGGATGCCCTTCATTCAGAAATGTTCAAAAGGGAACATATCTCATTAGCACTGGAAATATTTAAACTGGGGAGTCAAGCACTGAGTAGAAAACTGGATCAGCGAACCCATTAAAAATCCTAAGACTCTCCACTTACCTATTTTGTCACATATTGATTCAATTATACAAACTTATGGGGTGCAGCATGATAATTTGATACATGAGTACAGCAAGGAAATCTGTTAATGTAGACTGTAGTCAGCCAATGTAGTCAATGAAGACTTGGATCGCAAACCAAGCCTGTACACACAGTAGTTCACAGGAAAAACACTTGGCAATGTCTTGCTTTCTGTGTTTATTTCTTTCTTTTCCTGGATACTGCTAGGTGAATAGTTTCTTCTACCTGATGCTTCTACCACGAAACTACTGCCTTGCCACATGCCACAAATAAATGGGGCCTGCCAATCATGGGAATCTGGCCAAAGGGTAAGACTGACTCTTTCATGGCCCTACAGCTAAGTCAACTAGACTATTAATATGGTGGACCTGTATCAGCTAGGATTCCACTCATTACTATATTGATATGTGTACGTCAGAGTTCATTACTAAAAACCAATTAATTGTCTAAAGGTGAGCTGATTGAATGGCTGATTCTTAATGGGAAGGGGTATAAGTGTTCAAGAAGTAATGTACCCGCTACCTGACAAATGTAACTATAACTCCTCTAGACATCACCCTGACAAAATACAATTGAAAAAAAAAAGTCCCAAATCAACAACTTATTAGAAATTTCCACCTGACACAATTGTAAAGAAATAGAGGAGAAAGCATCTTTGTTTTCTTTATGAAATGACATACATTTAAAAGAAAGTATGCTGAAATTTGATGAGAGTTTTTGAGAAAATATTTAGACCATTTCTGCTGAGCCCCTTGACATTCTAAAGGGCTATTAATGCCTCTGAAACTTTTAATGCCTTCATATGTTCTGCAAATACTTTCAGAGTAAACACTAGGAATGAATAAATTGAATTTTAAAGTGAATTCTTCATTTTATTCACAATTGTCACGCATTCTATTTCAAATACCACTCTGGCAGAAAAAGCTCTAATTTGAGAGAAACACCAGATAGTTCCACCTAATATAATGAAATCAGCAGGACTGGAGGCTCTCCACAGCCTCCTCATTTGCTCCGCTAACAAAGGCTCTGCTTCTGGCTCAGGAAACACTCACATCCCCAGAAGGTGGCAGGTCCTTTGCAGGGTACCAGTAACAATGAAGTTTGCAGGGCACAGAGCCCCTGCCCTGGAAGGGTTCCCAGTCTGCAGCTGCTGAGAAAAGATTTACCTGATGTCCTAATTCTGGGCTTAGAATGAATTTTAGGCTAGAAGAGAAGGGAGGAAAAAGATGGAAAGGAGTAACAATGTTCAAGGAGTAATGTCATTGCTACCTTACAAATGTAACTGTAATCTCTCTATACATCACCCTGATAATAAAAGAAAAAAATTAGTACATGTTTATTCTCTCTATTCTCTCTCTATATTTATGTATGTATGTGCATGTGTATGAAGGTAATGGAACTTGAACTCAGAGCACAGACCCTTTCCCTTATCTTTTTTTTACTCAAGGCTGATGCTTTATCACCTGAGCCTCTACTTCCTGCATTTTGGTGGTTAATTGGAGAGAAGAATCTCATTGATTTTCCTGCCATCCTCAGATCTCAGTCTCCTGAGTAGTTAGGATTTCTGGCATGAGCCACTTGTGCCTAGCGATTATACATTTCTAGAACTTTACTCTTGAAAATATGGCCTGTGAATCCCATAGATTTTTATGTAGCTCATTGAGGCACAGAAAATATATTTTAAGGTCTGGAAGCATATGGCCTCGGGAAGTACTTGGTAGAGGGGAGATTATTTAATTAATTTCCCCTCTTCTGGACATTCCCTTCATGATTGAGAACATTTTTAGCTGTTAAGGATTAAACTTTGCCTCTTCAAAATTCATTTGACAAAGTCCTTTCTGTAGTCATTTATAGTATTACTGTGTCTAGAAACTGTGTAGTTGAGGAGATAATTCAGGTTAGAAAAAAAGCCATATGGATGGGTCCCAGTCTAATATGATCAACATTCTTACAGGAAGAAGAGAGAAGTAGGGATAGAAACATACAAAGGGGCAATCTGCTAGCCAAAACGATGGGACGTGGAAAAGAGAATTCTTGGAAGCCAGACTTGTCATATTTTGATCTTGAACTTCCAGCCTCCAGAACCAGGAAAGGGTTATTTCCTATGATTTAAGGCACCTAGTGTGTAGTGTTGTATTTCAGCCTGACAAGACAAGTAGAAACTCAACAACTGTTTCCATGCTGTGTTGTTTTTGGTAAAGTTTTTACATTGAGCAGTTATCACCAAATTCTCCTCTAGCTTCTGTATACAGCATATTTTGGGCCTCCCATGCCATTTTAGCCTCTATAATAATTTTTTTTCTTACCATAGGTTTGATTAAAAAATCCAGAGAGAGGAAAATACAATCTACTTTTGCTTTGGGACTTGGATCCTGCAGATGACATCTTGTCAAAAATATTGCTTGTCATATGGATGGAGAGCTTGGCTGAGGTGTAATGCTGAGCGCTCAGAGAAATGTGAGATTCTCTGAATGTAGCAAAGAATGCATGTTAGGGAATCAGTGGCATGTTCCTGCCCATTTGCATTGGAGCAGAGTACTGAGTTAACTTCTGAAGAATCCCAAGTACTGGAGCAATATCCACAGGAAAGTTCCCAAGAACAGGTGTCTACAAGGCACTAATCGGAGTGCAAATTAAAGAAATGACATAAAATTGCATATCTTAAGGAAGAAAATAACACTCACGAACATTAAATGATTTAATTATGCCTGAAAGAGCTTTTTAAAGCTAAAAATGCCATAAAAGCAAAGTAGGCTAGAATATAAGTTAGAGAAGGCATCCATAAAGAAAATGTCTCAAAAACAAAGTGTGCAAAATCTTTAATCACCCTCAGCCACACTGAAGGAGCCTTCCATTAATACCCATTTGCTCCTCCCCTCACACCCTGGCCCCCAGGACAAGGAGCTGGAAGAATGGAACAGTAATTTTGTACATTATTGAGGCTCTACAATTTCTAGTGGAAAGAAACACCCTTTGGGGTATGAAGATGATTACATTGAACAATTCTCAAATATGCTAATGTATATTTAAATAAATGCTGCTAAAATTAATCAATTCATTCTAGTTTCCTTAAAGTCACATATATTAAAAACACCCACTATGCCAATGCATTGTTGATACAGAAGCAAATACAGAAGCCAATGTTTTCTGTCATTGAAGCTTCAAGATTATATATGTACATATTATATACAATATATAATATATCCAGCTATCCTTCTGGCTCTTAGTTCCAGGACACTAACACCTGTGGGTGCTCAAATCCCTTATGTAAATTCATGTAGTATTTGTATTTATATATATATAACCTATTCATGCCTTTGTGTATGCTCTAAACCACCATTTGCTTAACTATAATATCTAATATACAATTGATTCTGCTTAAATAATACTGTATTATGTAGGGGAAAAATGACAAGAAGAAAAATTCTGTATGTGTTTAGAATAGATCCAGCTTTTATTCCAGAATATTTTCAATGCTCCTCTAGTTGAATCTACTGATGCAGAGCTCATAGACATAGAGCTCTTACTATGTCTATTTCAAGGACTGTTAGGGCCACACAGGGTGGAGCACACCTGTAATCCCTGCTATAAGGTAGATAATGATGGAAGGATGAGGGTTTATGGCCAACCCCAGACAGAATGTATGTCTGTGGAAAAATACAGGGAAAAGGACTGAGAGCAAGTCTCCTATGCTAGAAAGTGTGCATTCAAAATAAAATTTTTTAGGGCTGGGAATGTGGCTTAGTGATAGAGTGCTTGCCTAACATGCATGATTCCCTGGCTTTGATTCCTCAGTACCACATACACAGAAAAAGCCAGAAGTGGTGGTATGGCTCAAATGCTGGCCTTGAGCTAAAGAAACTCAGGCCCTAAGTTTAAGCCCCAGGATTGGCAAAAAAAAAACAATGTAAAAAAGATAAATTTTATGCATGTGTACGGGTTTAGGTACTCTTTCTGTGCCAGTTATAGTGTTCTGATGTCATTTACTTTCCCAAAGGCTTTTCTAGTTAGACTAACATCACGAGAGACTCTGATTTAAAGGGCTTCCTCAATTACCTCTTCCTTGTCAGTCTTCAGTTGTAAACTTTCGACAGAATACAACACAGCCAACATGGAAAGGTGGCCTTCCCCCCACCCCATGGAAGAGTTCTTGCAAGGGTGCAGATTTTCTTTTATGGTGCCAATTGCTGTTGGACTTGTCCTTTTGCCATGTGAGGAATTAAAAATGCATGATTGGGATGCTGGAAAGTGAACTCATCTCTGGATCAAATCCCCTGGCCACTGCCATTCTTCCAGTTGATCTTCCTGCCCTCCCTGTGTTGGCAAGTACCAGCTCTCTCACCCACTGCTCACATCTCTTTCTGACAGATGGTTCTTTTTTCTTTTGCTAGTCAAGATGCAATCTGGTGATTTACTTTAATATGCTTTGGCCTAAAGAATACCCATGACAGACAGCTAGCACTGTCTCCTGAAGCAAAATTCTTCAAAGGAAAAGTTAAGTAGGCCCAGGCAATGGAGGCTCTGTTCCATTTTATGCACCCCATAAATCAGAATATTTGTCAACAACAATTAAAATGTAGTTTCCCCGGTAATAAACATTACAGGGAGGAACAAATCAAGTTTCATTTATTCTGTCAGAAATGGAGAGTGAGAGCTTCGTTTTTATTATTTTGTGGATAATCTCTGAGGAGTAAATGAAGCCCCATTACATTCTTGATTTTAATTAAAACTCTGGGTACCTTTCAAGTTCCGTTAGGAAGCTGTCCTGAGTCTGCTTAGCTGAGGTCTGCACTGCGAAGTTAATTTGACACATAACATATTTTTCATGAGGTAACTGTTGCAGGAAGCTGTTGGTTCAGGGCAGCCTCTCTCATGCCTGTGGGGCCCACGAAAAGTAATGACTTCTTCTGAAGCAGCAACTTCGCCAGGAAACACATCTGCATAACAGTCCCTGAAGCCCTTCCAATAATGTCATTAAGCTGGGGCAGAGGAGGGGGGAATGGAACAAAACAAAGGAAAGAGGTATCCAAAAGATGCTGTTAAAAATGTCTCATTACTCACTGTACACAGAACAATGATAGAACTGAGCCATGGAATCATTTTGAATCACAATAACAGTAAAACCATCCCCCAAACACCTGAAAAGTGCTGGAGGCGGGAGATTATGATCTGTGCCCCTAGATGCCTTGGCCCAAGGGAAAGCTGTGCAAAGGCCCTAGGTCCTTGCTTATTTCTGTCTGTGCTGATGGCCTCAATATGGCACGAGGAGGCCAGATGCTCCACCCAGCTGGTTTTCTTTTTTTCTTTTGCTGTTGTTCCTGCTGTTTATTATTTTTGTGTTACTTGACAAGGAGTTGGTTGGTTTATCATTTACTAATTTCTATTTGACTTCCTATTTTTTTTGTTCATTTCTTTCTTTTTCTAGTGCATTCTAGCTATAAACTGGGTGTGAATTTGGTCACACTAGTTAATTTACAGATGACATGTTATCTTGCTTTTCTATGATGTCCGAGAACTTTGCATATTGGTGGAAAGGGGCTTTGGCTGATTTCTGTGAAGTAATGAAGTGAGAGTTGTACTGGCTGGGGATTGGATTGTCAAAGGAAGGAGATTCTGTGATTCCCCACCATAAGCCCATTCTCCATTTATTCTGAACAGGATGTCTTTACAATTAAAGGAATGCATTTCCAGGGCTTTTCTTAAAATCTACAAGAAGCCCTGGCTGCTGGTAGCCTGGGAGACCCTCAGATCCAATCAGTGGGTCTGGTAATTCACAAATGATGGGAAAAGTGGACAGACAACTAAAACAGAGCCTTTTTCTAGCAATAGGTGATCATTGTCAACTGTGAACTCCTAAGGGGCCTTGGAGTCTTTAGCTTCCCTGTTGAAACTTCTCCCTTTTAAGCTGGTACCCTGCCATGCAGCAGGACTTTGTAAAATCTGCAAGGATGGACTTAGACAGGGCGTGTATTAGATGGGGCTGGCTTCTAGTGAGATCCCACAATGCCACTCTATCCTCATAAGCAGTCCTCAGAAGCAAGACCTGCTTTTAGCTTTATCTTGCAGTTCAGGAAAATGAGGCAAAGTGAGTGGAAACTGAGATACAGAGCTGCCTACAATATGTGCAGAGTCCCTCCAGCTTGTGAATGGAGGGGTGGGGATAGAGAATGAAGTCGTCTGGCTCTGACTCCAGGGCTGGCAGCTCACTTGCATGCTGCCATTTATGTAACAAGCCTTGTGTGTGTGTGTGTGTGTGTGTGTGTGTGTGTGTGTGTGTGTGTAGTGCTGATGGTTGAGTTGACAGGAACCTGGAGTTGGGGAAAGCTTGTATCCTTCAAGCAGCTCCTCCCCACATTGCCTTGTAACTCGTAAGCCTACTTGCAATGCATACATTAAGTATACCATGAATTGACCATTTACCATCTTAGGGGCTCATAATACTCTTCTGAAGAAGTGAATATTATAAACCTCTCATCTCAGATGAGATCAATGAGTTCAAGCAGTTGCCCAGTGTAATATGACTAGTAGGAATGGCAAAGACCATGCTCAAATTGAAGCCATGTAGAAGGCTGTACCGTGATGAACAACAAAGGACTCTGTTTGTGGAGTTAAAGCTTAGAGACTAATTGAGACATAGTGGGTTAGCATTGATAGATGAATGGGAAGATTAAGACTCTTCAAAGAGTGATGTGGTTGAGAGAAAGAAGCAATAACCTATTTATCCCTCTGTTCTAAATCCACAACTAGCACAGGGTTCCAGGGCCAAGGATATCAATTATCATATGCCTGTTAAATAAAGAAAAGAAACTAGATTAATGGACTTCTAGTTCAGGGCGAAATCTAATACTTTAGACTTTGGTAGGTCCTGATTTCTGGTCTTCTCTTATGGCTGCCATTTTTCTAAGGACTATATTGCAACTACATTATGTCTTTCTTTCTTAAACTTTTTCGTTTCTGCAGATCAGTGCATATGGTTATCTGTTTAAGACTTATGTCAAAATTTCAGACTTATTCACAAGTATGGAGATGCATAGTGAAGCTCTTATACTGTGAGTTGATGTTGGGCAGGGTAAAGAAGATAAGCAACCACAATGATGTCTGTGTTTGTCCAGTTTCCATTTGGAAATATAAAAATTATTTGGATGTATAAAAATAATTTTTAGCATGGCATGGGTAATCCTAGCTACTCATGAGGTTGAGATCTGAGGATCACAGTTCAAAGCCAGCGCAGGCAGGAAAGCCCATGAGACTCTTATCTCCAATAAACTACTAAAAAAAGCCAAAAGTGATGCTGTTGCTCAAGTGGTAGAGTGTTTGCCTTGAACATAAAGAGGCTCAGAGACAGCATCCAGGTTGAGGTCAAGCCCCTTCTCCCAATTATTTTTACACTTTTAAAATGCTTACCTGGGTAACTTTCTACAGGAATATTTTTCTCAATGGAGACCACAAGACCAGGTATTAAGTTAGGTAGGTGATATTGACTTGGTGTTAACATTTCTTTAGCTTGCTTTATCTTAATTTAGCCTCGGCATGGTGAGTGGCAGAAACTACCTATAGCCAGTGACTCAGTGACTAGACTGGAATTCTGAGGGTATTTAGCAATTCTGGGACTGTTGCAAAGGCTTTATTCTTTTTGAAAGCCTTCCCTTTCTACTTTGGGTTTACTAACTTCAGGATATCAAATGGCCTAAAAAAATTTAAAAGAATTCCCCACCCCCCAGTCTCTTTCTGAGACTCAGCTTCTACGCTTCTACGTTTGTAAAATGTGTGTGATGGAGTCTTCTTTAACACTCTAAGAATTAAAATGCAACAATTAAAATATAGTTTACTTAGATCTCTAAGTTATATCTCTATATCTATCATATCTATTGTCTATCTGTCTATCTATCTATATCTATCTATCTATCTATCTATCTATCGATCTATCTATCTATCCATCTATCATCAGTCATCTATTTAGCCATTTTCTTATGTAATCCTTACAGAAATCCTCTCCCTTTAATGGGAGAATTAGCAGAAGATTATGTGCTGAGTTAGCTGTGTGGGCCACTCCACCCCTAACTTCCCCAGTTCCCTGAGCCTTCTTGCCTTCTTATACAAGGCTTCTTTAGGCTCAGGCTTCAGTGCTGGACCTGGAAAATCAGGAAGTAGGAGGAAACATGCAACTCGTAGTGCTTTGTTATGCCCTTCTGTTCTCCAGCAAGGCTCATGTTCTCTAGTGGTAGTGACAAAGGCCCCTATGGAGATCATGTCTACTTCCGCTGAGCCCTCTGTTGGCATTCGATGATGTATTCGATGCCTTCTTGCCCGATAACTTACTTTTCCGTCCTGGCACATGGAGAAACCCAGTGTGACTGTTAGGGTAGAGTTTGTAAAATAGATTAAAAAATAGTCTGGGCAGATTTAGTGTGTCAGATAGCCATTATGGATGGTATCTCTGTCCTCAATATAGTACTTGGTTGGGTTTGAAAAATTTCCTAGTTTCTTGCTACATACAATTCAGACTCGCCATTTAACCTCTGCAATGTTAATCCGTGGAAGTCACAGGATGCCTTCAGCCACAGGGGCATAAATCTCTGATCTAGAAGGTCAAAAACCACATTATCATTACTCTAGATCCCGCTGGCAGCATTCTTCTCTCTTTCTCACTGGCTTCTTGGTTGCTATCCCTTCAAATCCTCAGAAGAAGTGGAACATCATACAGTCATTGGGGGAAGAATGTATCATTGCAAAGGTCAAGGCAGTAAAGTCCAATTCAACAGAATCTAAGAAGGATTACAATTCTGATCCCCCGGGCTGGTGACAAGCATCATCTTTATAGGGGGGAGAAAAGGCAGTGCGTCATCAATCCACCCTGGTAGTGAGGGCAAGGAGGAGGACTTGTGAACTTAACACTTTGGTCCCGTGAGGAGGATGCTGGGAAATCTCCCAAGGACATGCTGTGAGCAGTGCAGTCAGGACTCTGGCAGAGTGTCTGTGTCTTGGTACAGTATCAGCACAAAATCTGGCAGTCACCAATAAGCTGCTTTGAAATGACTTCTTTGCGGTGTGGAATGTAGTTTGCCAGCCCGGGATGCCATCTACGATGCTGAACAGAGATGATAAAGCAGCACTGCCGAACAGCAAGTTATCAAAGATGGGAAAATGGAAAGTCCAATCCATGCCACTAATGTCCTCAGTGGTACGGGCTGAAATTTATAAATAAGCAAAGTATCATAGCTCTTGTGGAGCGTGTTGGCTATATCTACATTTTAATTTTGTCGTCGTTGTTACTAGGAAAAGTAACACCTTCTGTATATTCTGGGGGTGGGGGGTGGGGGTAACCCTTATCTTTGTAAGAAGCCAAGAGAACTTTATTAGGAAAGGAATCATGGAAGGAATAGAGGACACTGCACTTTCACCATGAATCACCAATTCGAATGAAATTTGAAGTGGGAAGCCAACGAGAATTATGTTCCATGATGCTGAGAGCTCCTGTGATGGAGGGTGGGATGTGAAAGTCAGGAATGAAAACAACATGGGGATGATAGATGGGAGAAGAAATTCTTTGTATCCTCTAATTTTCACAGTCTGAAGTCTGAAAGAAAATTGAGGTGTGTGAGGAATGTGTCAGGAAAGTTTTAGCGAGAAGGAGAAAGTTCTAAGCAGACTGACTTATAATGAGTGGAGCTCATTATTCAAGCTCTTGGTACTGGAATTGAGAACTCTGGACAAGCAACAAGCACTTCACAAGGGAGCTTGTTAGAAACATAAATGTCACAGCCCCCTTTGTTCCCCCCTGTCTCAACCAGAATCTGCATTTGAACAAAAATCTCCATATAACTTCATATACATCAAAGATCAAAAAGCATTGGTAAGGTCTTTGTGTAGCGTCTTTGGAGGTTTTAAATTTTTCCCCACCCCTTTCTCTCCCTCCTTATTTACCACAACCACTGCCATAAATTTGCAGAGAATGAAGGTTCCTACTCTCTGGCAAATATTTTTCTTGCAAAGCAGGTTGGGGTTATCCTTGACCTTCCCCCTAGGATTGCACACCATGTGTTAGGACATAAATAGAAGTGGCATTGTCAAAAACTTCAGAGGCCATGCCAAGCGGCAACCGTGCCATCTGCTAAACTCCATTAAATGAACAAAAGACTAGTTAGGCTACTTGTGATTGGAAGGCTGGCAAATAGCTAGGTAGAAAGAACATGCCTCAGGAATATGTAGCTTTCCAAATTAATAAATACAATTAAAGATTGAACTATTAAATGGACTGTCAAGAATCAAGCTGGATACTGGTAGTTTGTGCCCATAATCCTAGCTCCTCAGGAGGCTGAGTTCTGAGGATTGTGATTAAAAGGCAGCTTGGGTAAGAAACTGGTGAAACTCTTTTTTTTTTTGCCAGTCCTGGGTCTTGAACTCAGGGCCTGAGCACTGTCCTTGGGCTTTCTCAAGGCTAGAACTCTACCACTTGAGCCACAGCACCACTTATATTTTTTGTCTATGTATGTGGTACCAAGGAATTGAACCTGGGTCTTCATGCATGCTAGGCAAGCACTCTGCCACTAGGCCAAACTCCCAGCCCTGGTGAAACTCTTAGTTCCAATTAATTACTAAAAGGCTGTAAGCGGAACTGTGGTTTAAGTGACAGAGTGCTAGTTTTGAGCAAAAACAAGCTCAGAGACAGTATCTAGATCCTGAATTCAAGACCCAGAACCAGCACACGTGCACACACACACACACACACACACACACAGATATACAAAAGAATGAAATTATTCTCTTTCTAAAGTAGCAAAATTCAAAGTTAAAGTAACAGGTTTTATGGCATTTCTGCTTGCAGCATTGCTCCAATAAAGATGGGAATTGGAAGTTACTTCCTCCTATCATACGCACTGTTTCTGAATCCTGAAATTGTGCTAACTATACAAAGGATTATTCTGTGAATAGCAAATGGCTGAGAGCAAAAAAAATCAAAGTCTCTTTGTAGTTTACTAGCCAATTAAAAAAATATCAGACTGAACTTGCTACTTCAGATGAAAGGAAATATGGTCAAATAATCCATACCACCATATATAGTATTCATGTAAATCTCTTTGGCATAGTGGGTTTTCTTATTCCTAAAAACTTAGACTCAGAATACGAGTTAGGTGTTTTGTGTAAAATCTGATCCCAGGCTAAATCTGAGAGAGAGAGAGAGAGAGAGAGAGAGAGAGAGAGAGAGAGAGAGAGAGAGAGAGAGAGAGAGAGAGAGAGAGAGAGAGAGAGAGAGAGAGAGAGAGAGAGAGAGAGAGAGAGAGAGAGAGAGAGAGAGAGAGAGAGAGAGAGAGAGAGAGAGAGAGAGAGAGAGAGAGAGAGAGAGATGAGAGAGAGAGAGAGAGAGAGAGAGGACTAGTGAGAAAAAGGTGAAAAATGAGACAGAGAAAGGAAAATGTACTGAACTACTATAAATACTTGAGCTAGACTTCCTAACATGGTTTATTTGCTTTCCAAATATTTTTCAACAGTACTCTAATAGTATCTTGCTAGGAAGATGACTATAGTAAGACATAGAAAATATGGCCACACTCTCATTGTTGTGATGGTCCAATGAGCAGCCATGAGAACCACCTACTAAATACTGAGCGTAGTACAGTGCGTAGTGCTGCACATAAACAGTACAGATTTGCCATATGCTTACTCTGTGTCTAGTTCTCTGCTGAATGTCACAGAGATAAGGCACAGCAAGGCCCTTTGAGAGGCCATCAGGTCACCTGGAACTTGTGCCATTTTGTTCCTCTCCCCTCTTCTTTGCTTCCTAGCAACTGTTTCCCCTTTCATTCTAATATAGCATTTTTAAAAGTTTGTGAGACTGTGGTTTACTTGTTACGTGCAGATGCAGAGAGACTGCTCATCAAAGCTCCCTGCTTTCTCGCAGAGAAAAGGGGCATGAGTCAAAGCACAGTTAAATGGGCATTCTCTCTTTTAAATTTGGATCCTGAGAAAAATAAATGCTAATTTCTCCTCAGGGATGATAGGCCTCTGCAAGTTGATGCTTGGGTGTTGGAAATGGATTCCTGGAGATTCCTTAGTTTTTGGATTTCTTTTTTTCCTAGCCAAAGACTTCATTTGGTAGCTCCTCCTGTCTTCAAAATAAACTTTCTGCTTAAGGAAATGTGGGTTAATTTCTGTTTACTGAAACTAAAGACTTTTTTTTCCATGAGATGGAGAAACTAGAACCAGAAGTAGGAAAAACAATTTGAGGGTATCAAAAAGAAAAGGTGGTCCCCTCCTTATCATTGGGGCTTCATTCCAAGACTCTCAATATATGCCTGAAGCCATGGAAAGTACTCATCCTCTCTGTTCAAGCACTGCAATGCAGTCACGGTCTGTCTGATAGCTTCAGTGGCCACAAAGGAACCAGCAAGCAGACAAAGTGTACATCGTAGATGACTCATCCTGAGGGCAGGGAAGGAGACAATGTGAGGTTTCATCATGCTAATGAGAGTAACACACAGAGTAACATTTCCGAATTGCTCATTTCCAGAACTTTCTATTTGATATTTCCAGACAACGGTTAGTAAAGAGAAAACTGAAATGTTAGAAGGAAAAAGTACAGATGAGAGGAAAAAAACTGGGCAAATATGAGGGAAGAGGTGACAGTTTTCAAAAAGAAACTCATCATCTGACATGTCATTGCAACGCCCCTGTACATCATCTTTACAATAAAAAGAAAAAATTACTCTGTAGATCAGAAAAACTAGTCATATAGAGGTGGATGCATGGATGGATGGATGGATGGATGGACAGAGAAACCAACAAGATGGCCTTCGGAGAAGAGGTGCTCATTTAGAGATGACATAATGGGTGCAGAGAGCTTGTCATTTGTGAAAGCTAGCTCTGCAATTACCATGATTAAAATTCTGTTGTGTTTTTGGCTCATAACCTCACAAAATTCCTGAAGTATTACAGAGGTCCAGGGACTTGAAGAATCGTAATAGGATTATTCAAGAAAATAAGGAGAAAAGAAAAAGATGGGGGTAATGAGGTAGAGACAATGGTTGCATTTTTAAATTTTACTTCTGCAGCTTTATGGTGAGGCTGTGCAGGTAAAAGATCCTCCTTTACCACAATATATCCTGCTCACTGTGAAGAGCATTTTCAGGAGGATGGAAGAATCTCTCTCCCTACTTATAGCCTGTAGCTTCTGGGTGATGGTTCACCTGCGAGAAGCTCAAAAAAAAAGTACTACCCAAAACAAAAAACCCACAATCATTTTCAAGACCTTTCAGCCAGTAAATAACATTTCATACTGAGAGATTTCAATCGCCCAAGGACATCTGCCTTGATAACTCTATTTGTGGATAGTAAAATTATCAATGTTTATCAGGGGGTGAAATATTGGCAAGTCCATTCTGTATCTTATTATCTAAAAAAATCCTATTTTTCAAGCAAAAAATGTCTGACAAGCAAACCATATATAATGACATATATCAGTATCTCACTGTACAATCTCCGTTTCTAGGCAATTGAAATCAGATTTGAGCTGGGAACATGAAAACACTGATGAGAATGCTCGTGTTTTTTAAACAATAAGCTAGACTTCTTCTCTCCAAAGACGCCAGTTTAATAGCATAACTAGGCAAGACCATTGTCCCAAGTCAATATTCTGCACTCCGTGTGCATGCTTACAAATACTCCATGATTGAGAAGCTGCATTATTTGCTCAGGTAACATCTCTTGTCATCTCTCTATCTTTGTTTGTCGCCCATGCAGTAAAGCCCGGTTGTCCCAATGACTGGATGTTGAAGAATGTGTAGCCATTTCCCATGTTTCCCCTCTCCTCTTAACTATGTTAATAAATTTGCCAGTTATGAACCAGATTATGTGAAGGCTGAACTCATTTTTGAGATCTTCTTAGAAAGGTAGCCATAGGTACCTTAGAAATACTACTAGCTTCTCTTGGTAGAATTAGGTGGGAAAAGTAGCCAGAATGATCAGGAAAGAAGTAGCTAAGGCTTTGTGTATCTTGAGTGGCAGGTAGAGACTTCATCCTTTAGAAGTTTTAAGGATAGTTGTAGATATAGGGATGGTTAGGCCTCAGCCCTTTAAGGGATAAGAGTAGATTTAAATGCACTTGTGCCAACTTGTACCCTAGGAAGTGTGAGTTATGACCAGCAAGCATGGAGAGAATGATAGTACAGGGATTAGGTATGGGGTCACGTGGAAGTGACACAAGCTCGTGGATTGTAAGACTGTGTGGGATGAATATTCACATCCATACTGGGCAATGGGGGAGAAACAGTGGCTCTGGCTGTGGCTCCATAGAATCCTCTGTGGAAAGGAAGACAAGGAGTTTGCCACTGGAAATCCTTAGGAGGTCCTAAATAATTACCAGGGGCACTTTGTCAGAACAGTACTGACTATTCTGCCTGGATGGGGGAAGAAGAGGTTTCTCAATAGATGATTTTTATTTGTACTATTATTTTTCTGGAGCATTTCTATACCAGTAACATGTAACATTTACAAGTTATATTTCAATTTATAACTTACATGTTCTTTTGGGCGAATGGAAACTTTTATATATTTATTGTCACTATAGTGTAGGTTATACACATTTCAGGTATTTCATTAAAAATAATGCATTGTCTCCTACATAGTGATTAAGCTATGATTATGCAGTTAGGTTAAGAGTTGGGTTCTAGCTGGACTCTGGTGGCACATGTCTGTAATGATAGCTACTCAGGAGACTGAAATCTGAGTACTATGGTCCAAAGCCAGTCCAAGAAGGGAAAGTCTATAAGATTATTTTTATCTCCAATGGAATACAAAAGAAGAACTGGACATGCTGATGTGGTTTAGGTGGTAGAGTGCTAGCTTTGAGCACAAAAGCTCAGGAACAGCACCTAGGCTCAGTGTTCAAGCCCCAGGACTGGCACAAAAACAAAAGACTTGGGTTCTATCTTTTGACTAGTGATGAGCACAATACTGGCAAGGGAAGAAATTCGGTCTTTGCAGGCACTGTATTCTTATTAATGATACATCATTCATTGGCAGAGTGATTTAGCCATTTGTTGACTTGAACACAGTGAACACCTAGCAGGCATAGCATTATGAGGGGGTTCAAATATTAAGAAGATATGCTGTCTTAAGAAGTTTATGTAATTCTTCAGAGGAACAATCATACAAATAGAAAAAAATCACATTTTTGTTGAAGTCAAAGCCTTAGTAAAGGTATGTTCAAAGTGCCACAGGAAGAAATTAGCTCAAGAATGAAGCTGAATGTGAGAGGCAAGTCTTCACAGGGGAGGTAACATTTCACTTCAGCTGTTTTTTTTTTAATTTCCATAAGAGGACTACTGTACTAGATGCATAAGGAAAATGGCAAGTCAAGCCAGACTAGGGGAGGAAGACAATGTGCTTAAAATGACTGTGAGGCAAAAATCTAGATCTTGACAGCAACTGGACTGATTTGATGTGGAGTTTAGAGATTGCGTGTATGGAAACAATGGCAGAACAACGTTCTGAGGGAATGGTTGGCTCAGGGCATCAAGAACATAGAGCATGAATGAGCAATAAAATGTCTAACACAGGAAGGAACAGAAGAAGGTCTTTTTCTGCTGTTATAGCAGGCATCGTGTTCAGAGTGAGTGGGATAAGGAAAGGTGTATTCCTGGAAGTTTCCAAATGTATACTGATATGTGCCATCACCAACCACCACAAACACAGCTACAGTTAGTTCAATAAATAGTACTTACAGGTGTTGTTGAAGGAAGCCACCTCGACTGGAAGTATAAAATCAACTGACCTAATTGATTGGCTGTGATGTCAAGGCTGTGATGTCCAGAGCAGACAGATCCCATGAGGGACGTATATATTTTATGCATTATCTGAAGTGTGAAAGATAATTGGGACTAGTAAGCATTTTAGTGTCATTAAAAGGTTGGAGCAAACGACATGGATGGGAAACAGCATGCCATACACGTTGTATTTAGGAATCTAAACTTTATTTTTTTTGTTGTTCATTCTCCCTGACCCTCACCAGCTGTGCTCAGTGTCTGTGGGAAGTACATATCTACTATGATTGCATTCAACTTCAAGTAGCCGAAAACTTTAAACCACAAAAGCTAGAGTGACAAAAGACTTCATTTTTCTTACAGAAAGTCCAGGGCTGCTTTCTGGCTTGATGGTGTCATTCAGGAAACTAGCTCCTGCCAACTTCCCACCCTCTCTTTCTAGTTCAGTGGGTTATGCTGCCATCTTTATTCAAGGTAGGAGGAAGTGAGGCAAAAAGACCACAAAATTGGTATTCTCTCAGATATCTTCTTCCTGTTCTTGATCAAAGTCTTATGTAAACACACCCGATAGCCAGGTAAGCTTGGAAATTAGTATTTTTATTTTTCTTCCTATATTAGAGGAGGTTGGATTGGCACGGATGAGTGAGGCAATCTATAATATCATTCTTGGTTGTCCATGAGGCACAATCTCAAATTAAACATTTTGGGAAATGCTTGCTTCTTCTTGCATAAGAACTATGCAGACTAGACCCATTTAAAGGTGTATAAACCAACACTGGATGAAATATTTTAACCAAAGAAACTGGTCTCAAGAAAATATTTCTAGCTATGTAATTTGAGAATTATTGGAGATTTTTGTAGGTTAGTTAATCTAAAGGAACTGTTTGAAATGATAACATGAAGTAAAGCTGAAGATTGTTAAAGATGTTGTGAAGAGGTTACTTAATGCTGTTTCAATAGAAAAGAAAACGTAGGCTTTTTCTGCAAGTGAAAATGAAGAGTGAGAGGAGGAAGGAGATTTGGAGGATGAATTCATATTCTTGAGGGAGAACAGAATGGAATTTTATAAGCTCTGGAGAACAAAAAACTGAAAGCATGATGAACCAGAAATGACTGAAGTTTCTAACTTGTGCTAGCTAATAGGAGAAGGTTAGGACCCTAAATTATATGAACAATTAAAAGAAGAACCCAATTTTGGAAAAGGAATGGTTTTAGAAAGGAAGAAGAGAGTTTTCATTTGAGCTCTGTTGAATTTTGGATGACTCTTCAAATAAAATTGACACCAATAATGCTATGGAGAAAGTAAATTGAAATAAAATTGAGAAAAATTGATTTTATTTAAGAACTGGAAGAATGTTCTAGTTCATTTTCCTTTTCTTGTTATAAGAGTAGTTTTCCTTTTCTAGTATATTTACA
Organism: Megascapheus bottae; assembly: GCF_031878675.1. Lineage (NCBI taxonomy): Eukaryota > Metazoa > Chordata > Mammalia > Rodentia > Geomyidae > Megascapheus > Megascapheus bottae. The sequence continues at coordinate 79,921,127 of NC_143510.1, read as the reverse complement.
TAGTTGTACAGAAGAATTTTAATTCTCCATGTCAGTTTTTGAGTACAATGCATCTTAATCAATGAGTAAATAGAGCTTGAAGCTCAGAGTTCAAGACCTAGCACTTGTGCATATGTGCATTCGCACACCCCGCACACAGTTTTATGAGAAAGAACAACTATGTTTAATCAGTTTGATATTTATTCATCCCTGCATTTGCATCTACTTTGTTGAGGGACAGTTTACTAAAGTTGTGCTGAGTAAATGATTGCCATGTTAGGGGATGAATAATTTACAATAAACTTAATACAGGAACATAACAGAAGACTTAAAATGCTCTAAATTACCAAAGTGAAGAATGGAACATGATCAAGTTGGTCTTTGAGTTGAGTATTGACTAAAAGACAACATTTTAATAAGTTAAAAATGGGACATATTGAGGCCTGGAGTTTAGCCTAGTGATAGAGTGCTTGCCTAGCATGAACAAAGTCCAGGGTTCGATTCCTCAGTACCACATACATAGAAAAAAGCTGGAAGTGGTAGCTGAGGCTCAAGTGGTAGAGCTCTAGCCTGAGAAAGTCCCAGGACAGTGCTCAGGCCCTGAGCTCAAGCCCAGGGCTGGCAAAAAAAAAATATGGGGATATAAAGGCATCCAAAGGTATGATTTTATTAACTTTTTCACTATTTAATTTTTTTTTCTAAATAAGTTAATGCCATTCCTTGAAGAATATTAAGCTCCAGAAGGATGAGTATGCCATCCATTTTGTTCACGGGCATATCCCTACCTCTTAGAATAGGCCTCAAAAAGTAGTTGTTCATAAACTTTTGTTGTTACTGAGTGCTGGTGTCTCATCCCTGAAATTCTAGCTACTCAAGAGCTGAGATCAGGGTTGTGGTTCGAAGTCAACCTGAGCAGGAAAGTCTGTGAGACTCTCATTTCCAATAAACTATTTGAAAAAAGCCAGAAGTAGCGATGTGGCTCATTTGGTAGAATGCTAGCCTTGAACACAAAGAGACTCGGGGACAGTGCCCAGGCTTTGAGTTCAATCCCCTAGCAGAAAAACAAACGCAAAAATAAACCCCACAAAACTTTTGTTGTTGAAAGGAATTAATTAGTACGTGAACTAAATGCTGGCCCTTGGTTTCTGCACTTTTTGTTATGTGCAAGTTCTTGTTTCTTCTTGAAGTTGACATATTATTTTAAAACATTTAAAAAATGTAGCCTGTGAATAACTATTATTCTTTATCAATGAGTTTCCAGGAAAATTTTAGTTTGATTTCTCTTTTTCATTCTTACATGAAAGGAAAGGCAGCCACCATATCAGTTTTGGTCACCCCTGTATTCCTTATTTGTGCTCTGACCCACAAATAACTGCAGGATGAATGAAAGAACCTGTGAATAAAATAAAAATAAGCAAATAGAAAATTCATTGCTTGAAAAAAACCTTTTTATGGTGATCCACACCCTTAATTCAATTTTCTAACATTTCAATTTCTAACATTTTAGCTATGGAAGGTGGTCTTTTTTTTTAATTTCCAAAAGTTGGAAGAACTAATCAGAAACCTGCCATAAGCGCTAGCATTGACCCAGTTGATAGGTGGGAAGCAGCTGCGAAGTTGGAATATCCTTAGAATATGCGCTAATACATTTTGTTTACTCAAAAGAAGCAAGTTCATTCAAGCCGATGGATGGCTCAATGTTTACCTTCTTTTTCTTGCTGTCTTTAAAAAAATTGGAGCAGTATAAACCACAGAGGGTGTTTTTTTGTTGCATTCAAGAGAAAAACATTGTAAGCTTTATACTAAAGTTATTTTGCATGGGAAAAATGCAAGAGGTTTTGTTATTTCTCCATATATATTCATGTCCTGTAGCTATTAGATGTGTGTGTGTGTGTGTGTGTGTGTGTGTGTGTGTGTGTGTGTGTGTGTGTGCATGTGTATTCCTTGGAAAGTTTCAGTTCTTAAGACGAGAAATCCGATTCACAATCATATCTTCCTTGTGACAGATTCTAGGGATAGCTAAGAGACTTGGTAATTTTCATCTGTGCAGCAGAACTATTTTTATCTTGTACAAAATAAAAAGAATGTTTGCATTTTAATGTTACATGATTTATACTTACATAAAACTTGAGCAGTTTGGTAAAACAATAGTATGTTGGGGCGTAGTTTACACCTAAACAATGTGTGTGTCCGGTGCTTTGTACACTTTTGACATGCAGAGTACTGTATGTTCACCTTCAGTCTTAGATACTAAGATAAATCATTCTTAGCAATACAAGAAAGTTACAGTACATAAGTTGTTGGGGACTTGTTTTACTCTCTTTGGTTATTCTAAAATGTTACAAAATTAAAGGTGTTAACCAGCCTAAGAAGGTTTTTTCCTTAAGTGATTATTTGTTCATTTTTATTTTATCCACTTTTTCCTTCATTTATTCAACAGGTATTTTTATGGAACAGAGCACGGTTTGTCATAACTCTCCTTCACTATCCTTTCCTATCCCATGCATGTAATAGCCAGCCAGGAGCAGTGACTTATACCTGTAATCCTCCCTACTTAAGCAAGTTGAGATCTGGAGGTTACAGTATGGATCTAGCACAGGCAGAAAACTCTTCTAGACAGCACCCCCCAAATAACCAGTAACACAAAGATTTGCAGGTATGGCCAAAATGGTGGAGTGCTAGTTGAGGCAGCAGACAGAACAAGTGAGAAGTGATCAATAAGGTTAATGCAGATGAAAACAGCGGCTGTTTCCCCTTAGTCACATGCAGTGTGCTGAGCCAGGGTAGTGAGGGAGGAGGTTAGGAAATGACTGGAATGAGGGTCTTGGAATTCCAGTTCTTCACTTCCCTACAACTTGCAGCCATTTTGAACTCCTGTTATTTTCAACACTTTCATCATTGGGAAGCCCAAATATTAGCTCCACATCTCAAATTGGAGCTTGCTGGTTGACTGGTAGTTATAGGCTTTAAATAATCATTATCATTAAATAATCATGAGCACCAATAAATAACCACAATCACCACTATGACATCATAGTGTTCCTAAGTATTTGCACTTTTTTTGTGGTTAGTCTTGGGGCTTGAACTCAGGGCCTGAGCACTGTCGTTGGGCTTTCTCAAGGCTAGTGCTCTGTCACATGAGCCCCAGCACCACTTCTGCCTTTTTCTTGTGTTTGTGTACTGGGAAATTGAACCCAGGGTTTCATGCATGCTCTGTACCTCTAGGCCACACTCCTGGTCCTTATTATTATTATTATTTTTAAAAATAAATACCATGTTGAAAATATGTCATTCTCCAAAAAGACATAGCAATAATGAGTGGTGAGAAACAGGACTTGACATGGGTAATAAAACATTCATGGAAGGATGCTTTCAGAAATGCAGGTGATCTCACCCTGTTTCTCTGCTTGTCTTTGTGCTTTAATCACTTTCCCGCCCTTCATATCCAGTCCCAGTCTTACTGATGTCTAGTGTAGCCACATCCTATCTTATTTCCAAGTGTTAATAGTGTCCTGCATTGTCCCTCTTTCAGGATTTCACATCCTCCCCCCTCCACCTTCCCCTGTGTGGCTTATTGCTTCAAAGCAGTTTTATTTTTGAATACTCAACTTACCCTGCAGATGCTCTTTGGCAATGAGAGCACCAAGGTTTCATTTGCTAAAGATTTTCGTATGACTGTCTCAACAAGAAATAGATAGTGTGCTGAAATGAACATAAGTGTAGGGTGACTTCCATTTCTGCAGAGAGATGGGAAGGTATGCAAGCCATAGCAATAGGGTGAGAATCGAGGCTGTGAGCTATGGTTCTGTGGAGACATGATTTGAGAGTCTGGTTTGAAGAGTTCAAGAGAAAGGGTGATTATTCACTCCTCCTTCCAAATCTCCTGTTAGGGCACCCCAGTGCCTGACTAAATTAGATGCTAGAAGATTCACAGGATAGGATCCATTGCTGGGGAGGAGGTGTGACATTCTCCCAGGCAAAGAACAGAGTGGGAGAGGATGCAGAACCCATTTGAAGAGTCTTTAGTAGCACAGTAAAAAATACCTGGCACAAGACCTGTTTTTGGACTCCTCTGCTGAACACCTGCTCTCAGTACCAAGCTCTGGTAGAAAGGCACCCTTTTCATCTCCCATCCACCCACCTGGAACACCTGCAGGATTATCCTTGTGCATCCTTGGCCTTCCACTCTCCCCTCATTTGTCTCCTGTCTTCTCACTTCCATCTCCCTTTAAAATGGATTTCTTTAATTAGACTCAAAATGAAAACCTTTCTACTGAATATCTCTATTCAGGTAGCTAAATAAATAAAAAGAACTGTAGGAATGGAATACATTCCACTCACCGCATCTTCTCACTGGATATGCTTTCTGCTCCAATTATGCTTGTTGTGCTGATTACTTTGAGAGTTTCCTGGGTACAGTACCATCTCTGGGGCTGTGTTTAGAGTTAGTGCACTATAGAAGGTAATGGGAAACAAATGAATCTTCAAGTAGGTAATAAAGAGCCATTTAAAATTTTGAACTCCAAGTGCCCTTCTAAAGCTAGTTATTTAGGAAGACAGTATGTTAAAAGAAAGACAGACTACACATATTCTGTAGGTTTGTAAACTAAACAGACCCTATCATTGCTAATAGAATATACAGAATAATACAGAAACCCCATTATGAAATGGGCAACATATGCACTAGCCATGGTGTTTTAAAAAGAAACACTTCCAGCTTTATGTCTCACTAGGCATGAATTCTAAATAAAAGGATGGCTTTCTTTTGGGACCCTAGAAGTCCCCAAAGTGATAAGAAAGAGGTACTGCTATTTTATATCTGAAAGGAAACTGGGACTCTAGGTGGGACTTTTCTAGATAGAGATGAATTCGATAACAAAAAAAGAAGTTTGGTTGTGAGACCGAATTTTCTTTAGAGAATGCCACCTTGAACAACTATATAAGAGAGAGGAGAGGGGAACGGCATGGAGGAAATCACAAATGGATAGTATTGGAGCACAGTCAGCTTTGTGGCTAAACAGAAGATGATGGTGGGCTTGGTGCTCAGAGGGGAACAAGAGTCCATGTGGTTACCTTTTGGACTTCTAACTCTTTCCATTAGGAGGGAGGGAGCAGGGCCTTGGAAGCAGGTGGGACTGCCATTCTTGATTCTCTTTTCTAATTATATGAAGTGTGGAAAAAGGATATTGGAAATAGAGACCCAGCTGTGCCCAGTGACAGTTCAAACACAATGAGGACAAAGAACTCCAGACGCAAAAGGGAAGCTGTTTTAATCTCAGGTGTCTGCACTCTTCTCTTCTTATATAAAAGAGAGCCAGAAGCAATAATGGAAGAGAAATAATAAAATGGCTGGATCCTCCTCTTGTAGTTCCTTCTGGTACCAAACCCTGAATCAATCAGTCAAGGAAAAGAGGCCCATGACAAAGCGAGCAAGATGGAGCAGGTGACTTGTTGGCTGCAGAATGTAGAGGGTGTAGTTGAAGCAAATTAGAACCAAAGCCTTTTCTCACATGGTGGTGATTTAAAGGGAGATGCTATCTTACCCAGGGGAAATAAAACAGGAAGGGGCTGTGTTTACCTCCAGATGAGGTAAGCACTTCTTTCTCTTCTCTTCCTGAACTCTTTTTTTCCCCCTCTCCTTCACACAGTGTTAAAAATAATTCCAGAGCCTGACCAGCTTGTGAGCTGCCCACAAAAGTGTTTGAAGAGCTGGAATCTTAGGGCAATAAAAATAATTCAGATTCTGTTCTCTTCATGTGTCAGAGACACAGCTTGAATGACAGAGCAAACTTCATGCAGTAGTACAGATCTATGTTGTCGAGTTACTTCAGTAGCTAAAGTTTGGCTGATTACATCATGTACTATTTTTATTAAGACTTCAGGGTAACCATGGAAACTGCTTTTGCTGAAAACTCTCACACTATTTCCTTCGAAATTAGCCATGGAGAAGAAAACCTTTTGCAGAAAACTAATAAGGAACAAATGAGTTAGATATAAGAGAGACACCTGTTCTCCCCTCTCCCCCACCAACTTGGTAACGCATAAAACATTTCCATGCAAGTGGACACCTATGCACATATTCAGGGGCATCCATAGATCTCCATTTGTATGTAAAGCTATATGAATTTTTACTTCCTTTTATTTGACTAGCAACAATCTGAATGATACAATGTAGTTCATGACAGTGCCACAGCATTGCCTGTAAATCTGAAGGGGAGCCTGTTCCTGAGGCAATGGGTAACTTTGCTTCTTAGCAGTGAGACATTATAGGAAAGTTTCACAAGAAAATCCTTCTGACCAATAGGGTGTGAGCAGTAAGTGTGGAAAGGAGAAATTCCCACAGCATGCTTAAGAAGACTGAAGTAGTCGCTCTAAACACGGACAGAGCATGAAAGATGGCTAGTTAGGTAGTTGTGTATGGTAGTTATGGTTCTGTAATTTGAGGATGGGCGTTACTGGTCTCAGAACCTGTGAATGCATTACATTGCATGGCTAAAGGCACTTTGTACAGGTAATTAAAGTTGTGGGCATTAAAACAGGAAGATCCCTTTGGATTATTTGTATGGGTCCAGTTTAACCACAGGAGCACTTACAAGTAGAGAACTTGCTTGGATTGAGTCTGAGAGATGTGACCAGGGAGAAGTCAGAGAAATCCCAAGAGTGATAAGGTACTTGACCTGTAGTTGCTCAATGGAAAATGAGGGGAGTCACCTGGCAGCTGTGAGAAGGAAGGGAATCTTTCAAGTGACAGAGATGGGCTGGCAGCTAGCCTGAAATTCCCCAGTCTTTCTAGATCAACGATCACATTGACTGACAACTTGAGCAGAGTTCTCTACCAAGCTTATTGGACCTCTGACCTAGAGAAGTTAGAGATAGTGGAAGATGGTGCAAACTGCTTGGTTTGTGACAACTTGGTACTATAGCAACAGGACACTAAAACATACTTCAAAACTGTCATGTCAGAAAGTTACCTTATTAATGAATCTTCCTTTCTGCTGGTGTCCAAAGAGCAAACAGAGAAATTCTTTGGATGTCTTTTACAAATCCCATTGCCTTTTACGAAAACCCTTGAAAACCTTACATATTTTGACAAGCAATTATGCTTCTTGGACTATGTCTTAAGGGCAAAGATTTATGTAAAATTGACTTACGTTTATTATATGTATATACCAGCCTCAAATTGGAAAAACATCAAATTTTTGGTGATAGGCTTCTAGATGAATAAATTATGGAACACTGGCTTAGCAGAATATCAACCTTCATTAAGATTGTGCTGCAGTAAAATGGTAGCTAGCCTGGGAAATATTCCTGCTATATATGATTAAATGGTTTGAGATGAATAAGTGGAAAATGAATATCTACATTTAAAAGGCTGGAAGCATGATAAAATGCTGAATCTTCTTTTTCTCTGGATAGTGGGGATGGATATTTTTCACAATCTTCTAGGACAAAAAATGTGATCTTTTAAATTTGAGAGAATACTATTAAATGTCATTATGATCAGACAAATCACCAGAAGAGCTTACTACTAAGCATAGTGGCTGAATGTGAGCAGAATGAGGCTGTACTTCAAATAAAACTTTCCTTTAAAAATTAGTTTTTAACCAAAGCTGCTTTCAAAAGGCTCAACATACTGCTGGCTTGAAAACTGGATTCTCTGACTTCAGTTTCTCCCTTCTTTTTGTCATTGTTGTTTTTATGAGACAGGGTCTTTTTAGATAGCCCATGGTACTTTCCATCTTATGAGCCTCCTGTCTTGGTATCCTAAATGCCAGAATTATACACGTGCATTGCTGTGCCTAGCTTCCTCCCATTTGTTAGTTGCTTTAAATTAAGTCTTGTTTAGAAGACTACCTCTGGCCTGATCTCTATATGTAATAGGGTTTGAGTAAAGAACAGAAATTATAGTGAAAGCCAGTGAGCCCCAAGTAATAGAAAACATAAGGATACTTCCTGGCTTCCAGTAAGGTTAGAATCCAATTCATCCAGCAATGTCTCTATTACTCCCTGAGTTTCTTCAACTTGTAGAAAAGCTCTTTCTCTATCTAGGTAGAAAGTTGGCTTTGATAGACAAGTCCATCTAAGAGTCTGCTTAGTCGTGTCATGGAGACCAGAGAGATGGGGGGGGGGGTTGAAATGTGAGTCTTTTGGTAGTGGTAGCCTTGACTGAATCCGATGGAATTGCTGTTTTAGAGGAAATGGGAGTTCTTTTGACAAATGAGAGATAAGATAGTGGACAAAAAATAAAATCCACAAAAGGTACCCTTTACTGATCTGTGCAGAGCAGAATGAGGACAGAGTGGTAAGTGATCTTCCTGCATAGGAACTCAAAGTGTGCCCCCCTGAAAGTTGAAGACGTCCTTCTTCCAATGAGGCTCCCACTCCGAAGGCGTGCCAGGCTCTTCCTCATCTCCAGTCCCTCTGTGTACCATTGAAGACATCAGTTCTATACCCTCTGTCATGGCTCTTGTATCTCCCCAACTATGCAATTAGAGGAAATGCTTTCTGTATTTGAGGCGCACCCCACAGTGCCACATTAAAAGAACTCATGGCAATAGTAAAGGACTAAAAAACCTTTTTGGCTTCTTCCTAGCCCATAAAGAGTTTCTTGCTCTTTCAGCCCAGGGTCTGTCTCCACAGTAAGAAGTCAGTAAATATTTGTTGAGAAGTCGGAGGTTTCTGACTTTTAAAGTTGGGGTAAATATTTGTCTCTGTTCTTTGTTCAAGTCTTAACTTCACAGGATTTTTAATGTCAACCTGAGCATCTTCTTCACTGAGGCTGCTAGGAAAGTGAGGGTTTTCTGATTCCATAACTCCCTGCCCTCCCCCACCCCCAGTTCATTGGAGGTTGTTCAAATTGTGCTGTCCATTTATATCATATAGTGACCAGGACAGCATCTGTAGCCATGGTCTAATCCTTCCCAGTTGGACACCTGCTTTGCCATATCTCTTCAACTGCTAACAATGATTGGGAAAACCTTAAGCAAAACATTTGAAGTTATACCAAATTCTTATTAGTCTGAGAATTTAGGTAGAGTCTGCAGGAGAAAGAAAGAGGAAAGGCTGAGATATCTTTCTACCATTAGTTAGGTTTCTAGGTGAGTGCCTTGATATTTTGGATATTCTTAGCTAAATTGTGTAATAGGGAACTGAGTATTTAAGGTGGTAAACACACAGAGAAAGTGAGGAGCTTGGGACTTGATTTATGGGTAACTGTATTGGCTAATGACCTGTACTGTGCAGATGGCAGGTCAGAGTGATCTCTGGGCTCTTTCACTTAGAAATTCTGTTTCTGAGGCTCTGCAAGGATCTTTATGCAGAAATCACCTCACACTGGCAGCAATTGTCTTGCACTTTCTCAACAACTCTTGAAGAATACTCTTGAGCCTATGAAAAGGCCTAGAAATCAGAAGCAGTGTGTACTTTCAGATTATTACCATTCCTTGAATTCTCTTTGGAGGATACTTGCTAGATAATTACCAGAACAAATCAGTGAGTGACTGGAGGCCCCACAAGGCAAAGGCTGTCCCGAGGCAGAACAGCAAACTAGGCAAAGTTGTCACTTGGTGAATTTATTTTACCTTATTCCATTCCTAGGACTCTCTTCCAGATTTCCCATGACTTCATGCTATCTCTCCCATCCCCCAGCTCTCTGGAACCACCATTCCTAAAACCCACAAATGCACGTGTTGTTCTCTCCCTGACTTCTTCCTAGCAGACAGATTCATGTGATACTCTAGCTTCTCAGACATTGCTTCTTGAACAATAGCTCTTTTTTTTTTTTGCCAATCCTGAGCCTTGAGCTCAGGGCCAGGGCCTGAGCACTGTTCTTGGGCTTTCTCAAGGCTAGAACTCTACCACTTGAACCACAGCACCACTTCGGGCTTTTTCTATGTATATGGTACTGAGGAATTGAACCTGGGTCTTCATGCATGTTAGGCAAGCAGTCCACACCAGGTCAAACTCCTGGCCCTACAATAGCTCTTCGTAAGTGACAATGAACTTAACTGGTAAATATAGTTATGCTACTGAATTAATGTTTCATGTATCACTTTCAGAGTGGCTGGGCTCTTTGGAGATGTCTGTTAATGTGATAAATCTTGATCCAAGTCAGAAGGACCTTTTCTTTATACTGTTTCAGAAGATTTTCACCAAAAAGAATTCAGAAGGAATAGAATATACTTTGATACATACATTTACTTTGTAGTTCTTTCATAATTTTTTTTGGCGAGAGGCTGCCAGTCTTGAGGCTTGAACTCAGAGCATGGGTGCTATCCCTGAGCTTTTGTGCTCAAGACTATCACTCTACCACTTGAGCCACAGTGCCACGTCTGGCTTTTTGGTGGTTGATTGGAGATAAAAGAATCTCTGTCTGGGCTGGTTTTGAATGTGGTATTCAGTCCCATAAGTAGTTATGATTACAGGCTTGAACCAGTGATGGCTGGCTCAGAATTTATTTTTATAATGGCAGCTATTGAATGGTTGTGGGCTCTCAAAAAATCATCAACAACCACCTATTTACCAGGTTTCCTTTGACCTGTTTGTACTGAAAAGTGCTGCCCCCATTTTGTAGGTCCAAAATGAAGTTGTTAGCAGGATTATCCTCCCTCTCATAGCACTAGGGGGGAGTTCTTCTTGTCTTTCTCAGCTTCTGGTAGTTCCTCCTGTGCCTCGGTTTATGGTAGCAAACCAAAAGTTTCTGCCTCCATCTTCACATGGCCTTGATCCTTGTGTCTCTGCCTTTTCTTTGTTGTCTCAGAACATTAAGTCATTGGACGGAGGGTAGACTCTAAACCCAGGATAATCTCATTTGGAGATCCTCAACCTAATCATATTTGTAAAGACACTATTTTCTAAAGTTGTGTGTAGAAGTATCAGAGTTTAATACTTGGTGTATCTTTTGGTGAGGGTCATTATTCAATCCTCTTCCAAATCTGTCCCTTTACAACAATGATACTTTATACTGCAGTGCCTTCCCTGCTGTTTTGACTTGTCTAAATCCAACTGAGTCATAGAAAATAGTCAAAATTCTAACTTCTCCATGAAGCTTTTCTTATGTCAGAATGTCTGTCAGAGAGTACTTTGCACTGATCTTACTAGAATTTACCGTATATGTATCTATACATCTATATGTTATATATATATATATATATTTGTAGTGAGATAAGTTCATTCTGTATAGCCTGGGCTAGCCTTAAACTTTTGATCTTTTGCCTCCACCTCCTGGGTGCTGGAATGGCAGTGGTGAAGCACCATACCCAGTTTTACCTTGATGTGCTTTGAGATAGAAGAAGTCTTATGAACCTACCTTTCTTTGTGAGTCTTTAAGTTTTGAGAGCAAAACAGTCTTTGTAGCCCTTGCTCAAGAGTTCTAAGTGGTAGCTACTTGTGCATTAGCTGAATTAAATGGACTACTGAGAGACGGATTGTCTGCTGGAATTTCTTGCCCATAGGTAGACTGTGGGAATCTCTCTGCATTGGTGGGGGCTGTACTCTCCTTTATACTATCCATAAGGGAATTTTTTGGATAGGAATGCAATTTGTAAGAAGCAGTTAAGCAAATCCCATTAAATCTCAAAGCCAACAATAAAATAAGAGAAAAGGAATGAAAAAATGTGTTTGAAACATCCATGTGCAGAACAAAGCTTTTTATTTGTTTTAAAACAATACTAAGCAGTCTCATAGTTCAGAGACTGCTAGGCCTGAGCAGAGCTCAGTGGTGTTTCAATCCAGACATAAACATGAGTATATGATTTGCCCAAAGCCAGACAGCTGGTACATGACAGAGCCAGGAATTGACAGGCCATTTCCTCATTCAAAAACAAAACAAAACAAAACAAAAACAAAACAAAAGTCGTTTATTCTAATGTTTTTCCTTTTAAGATATAGATAATTTGATTTCTTTTTGTGAATCTTTCTATACTATAATTAATAGTGAGGGTGAAAATAGTTTTCTTTGTTTTAAAGAATCATTAGTTTTCTGAATTCCTTGGGCAGGGATAGCCTAACATGGAAAATAAACAAATACAAATAACACTGAGATGTATTTCTTACATTTTAAATACATAAAATAACTTGTGTGTTCTCTACCACATCTTTTCATATCCTCCCTAATAAGCAAAAGTCAGTAGATCATGTGTCCATTGGGTCTTATGTCATTAGTGTGAGTCAGAAAGCTTGTGCTCTAATTGCTTACACCCTGCCTCAGGCACTCTGTTGACCAAGGTCCAAACCATTTTCCTTAGCGACAAAGTGAATCTCTAGGTCAGAAGCCCTCACTACATTTTTTTTTATAATTCTAAGATGTGTTGTTACCAACATGGGAATCATTAGCACCTATTCTTTAAAAATTATACATACTCATTATAATCATTTCCAGAAGGAAAAGTCAGGACCAAAAGATTTGTGCCTGATTTGTGAAATTATATATTTTGGAAATCTTGCAGTGATACAAAATTAAATCCAATTTAGCTATGCAGTTAGCAAATCAAGGCCTTTCAGGAAGAAAGAATAGAATTGGGTTAATCCAAGAAAATCAAGGAAAATGTGGTCACTGAGCTATGCTTGATCAACATTATTAAAAGTCATATGTAAATAACATGGGTTCTAAGAATGGGGATTAAATCATAGAATTAAGGAGATAATAGAGAAATGGATGAGAAATTGATTTGAAAATAATACTCAGGATATGGAGATTGCATAGTTTCTTGTGATCTTTCCCAACCTGATGATATTGAGCTATTGTTAACAATAACAATATTAACTTAAGTTACTGAGCTTTAACTATATCCTAGTTCATGCTATTGGACTGGTAGAATGTATTCTTTTAAGAACTTTATGTCTGTTTACTTAGTTCTCTAAATTAACCTATGAAATAGGTACTTATAATAAAGTTTCTTCAAAGATGAAGAAACTGAGGCACAGAGAAATTAAGTAACATTTCTTACAAATGCACAGAGAAGATGGGCTGGAATTTAGGAGGTTCCTGAGCCTATTCTCTTAATGTTTGTCTTATCCTCAAAAATTACTTATATATTACCATATGTTTGGCTAAAGAAAGAGTTTACTGAAATTTATAGAATACTTGGGAGGGTTGTCAAAATGGTTCTGAATTTGTGTGTGTGTGTGTATATGTGTGTGTGTGTGTGTGTATGTGTATAACTAGGATGTGTGTTGTACTTTTTGGCTAAAGGGTTACTGAGGAAGGTACACAAGACAAAAGGCTTTTGTTTACCACTCCATGAAATGACTGGGTCCCTTTGATAGCCAGGCATACAAACATATGAAAAGTTCAGGCAGCTACTCAAGCTTTTGGCGCCATGTGGGTTTGTTTGGTTGTTTGTTTTGTTTTTGCCTGTCCTGGGGCTTGAACTCAGGATCTAACCACTGTCCTTTCACAAGACTAGTGCTTTACCACTTGAGCCACACCATCACTTTTGGCTTTTTCTGTGTATGTGGTACCAGGGAATGGAACCCAGGGCTTCATGTATGCTAGGCAAGCACTCTGCCACTAGGCCAGGCTTCTGGCCCCACCATGTGGATAAAAGCAAGATGTGTTCTGCTGTGTAGCCCCAGCACTCTTACCCTGGGCAGATGTAGTAAGACAGTGGGCCCTGATGCTCAAGTTGCATACCAGTTCCTGTTCTAGTACCCTTCTCATCATCCTAAGTCCTTCAACTTCTCTATATATCCTGAGCAGATCCTTCATAGGAGCAAGGAAAGAAACTGGAATGGTAAGTGCTCTAGTGTGAATGGATGGTCCTCTTCTAGGAAAGAACTCTTCTAATTTTCATCTCTTCTCATCTAAAGAGTTCTGGTTCAGTTCATGTTTTCCGTTCTTAGTGTCAGGCAGGTAGATTTTATTTTCACACAAGATAAACCTTGGTTATGGATAAGATGCTTATCTCTCTCATTAAGTATTTGTTATGAGCAAAGCCATCATTTAGGGGTGTGCGGGAAGAAAATCTGTGGGCTGGGAAGGCATTTCCCTCCCCTCCCCCATCCTTAAGGTATTTAGACATTGGGTCCATTGTCTAAGTGGGGAAAAAGAGAACTGAGATTTTTCTGAAGGGATCATGTGTCCTACATACATCATTTCCTTTATTTCCTATAACAATTCTGCAAGACAGACACTCACCTCACTTTAGAGAGACTTGGGGAGGCAATTTCAAAGAGCTGAAGCAGTAAAATTGGAATTTAACTCTCAGTTAAAATGACATCAAAACTAGTGTACTTTCCATGAAGACATCACTATGGGAATTATTAGTATTTTGTCCAAGATCAGACTTCATCTTTCACTATATTATTATTATTATTATTATTATTATTTTGTGACTTTGAGATTTGAACTCAGTATCTTGTGTTTTCCAGGTAGGTCCTCTCCAACTTGAGCCATATTTTCAAGCCTTTTACTAGAGTTTTGGTTATTAATCTACTGCTATCTTTGAGAAATCTTCATCCTGAATGAAATTGTGGCTTAGAAGTAGTGATCTGGTATTTCTCGGTGGATATTTTCTCCGGATAGCACTGTACAACAACCAGTTTTGTATTATATAAAGGTACACACAAGATTCTTCAAGAAATACAAAATAGGTACATTATACAAAAGCTGGGACTCTTATAGGAAAACATGACTTATCAGGAAATGGTCAACAATTGGTAAGAGAAATACAAACTTTGCTCTTGCCAATGAATTTGATAATAGATGCTTCCTGTTGTTTCATGCTTATCCATGTTGAGTCATTAACAGTAATCTCTGAGTGTATGACCTTTTGACAGTATCCCTGGATGTTTTCCTTTTGACTTGATAGATCTCCTTCCTTTTAAGTTTTCCTGTCTACAGTGGAGAACTCATTCAATTGCATTGTGTCATTATCCCTAACTGGAAATAAGTTCCCAATCAGCATTATCTAAGCTGTTTCTACAAATAGCTTATTGCCTACTGGATATTTCCAATTGAGCATCTCAAAATCAATTCAAGCCTAGAAGTTCTAACATTAAACTAATTGTCTCCCTTCTTTTACTATTAGTTCAACAATGTCAGACTCCCATGCTTTGGGACCCTT
Source organism: Megascapheus bottae (assembly GCF_031878675.1). NCBI lineage: Eukaryota > Metazoa > Chordata > Mammalia > Rodentia > Geomyidae > Megascapheus > Megascapheus bottae. The sequence goes on along the minus strand of NC_143510.1, from coordinate 79,906,083 downwards.
TGTGATCTTGCTTTCTTCTTTATCCCATTATTTTTTCCTTCAGTAAAATTTCTAGGGCCCATTATCTCATCCTGATTTCTGTAGATAGCCTTCAATCACTTGCTGGGCTCCTGTTCTCACGAGAGACTCCAATTCTCTTATACCTGCGGATGGATTCTATCTTCAAGTACTGGGATTTATTTTATTTCTAGACAAGGACAAATTAAAGAACACTGCTCTAATTGTTTTCCTTCCTCTGAGGAACAGCAGCATTGTTTTAATCATTCATTTAAAATTTTTTAAATTGATTTTTATTAGCTAAGTAATATGTAAATATTCTCATTATAAGGATTAACATATTGCTATTAGGATTAAAGTCTCTATTGACTCCCTGTACCTGCAGCCAGCGGATTTTCCGTTTGTTTATATCCTTCCAAATATTTTTTTCCCTGAATCTTAATGTACAAATATCCATTGATAGGAGATACACACTTTTTGTGTTTTTTTAATAAAAAAGATCAAACAAAAGCATCAAACTACATATTCTATAACATTATCTTTTTTTACTCATCTTCTTTTTATTCACCTAATATTTCTTGTGGGTCTACCATTTTGGATACTAGACACTATTGCAAACTACAGAGTACAGACTGCTCAGCAGGAAAAACATCTCTGAACTGATAGAGTTTATTGGGCAATCTATTCACATGATATAAGTGGATACATATCTTACTTGTAATGAATGATCAGATAGTACTCTAGAGTCTGAATGTGTTGGACTTTTGTCATTCTTTTATTTATGGAAAGTTCATTTATACTGCATTCATATGACAATATTTCTATGAGCACTTTGGGCACATATGTATTTCAAGGATGGATAACAGTAGATAGAACGGCTAGATGGAGGTGCTATCTTTTGGGTGAACTGATGACCATAAACCCTAAAGTCAGTTTAATGAACTTGATAACCCAGAGTCCTTTCTTCCAACAACATGTACCAAAGCTCTCACTTCAGCACATATCTGTCAGTCCTTGATATGTACAAAGTTTATGTACCTTAATGAATGAAAAAAGACATCTTGCTCTTACTGGATGTCAATTGTATTTTTTTTATAAATTGTCCATCGCCATAGTGAAGTGGATGAAATCTATGGATTAAGCCCATGAATTATTAACATTATTACTAGTTTAACTCATCTAATATTCATTGAGTTGTGACTCATTGAAAGGGGATAACAATCTGAGATTCTCTTGCACTCACATATTGTGCTGTCTTTGTTGATATCCTTTGAGAAGGAACCCTGAGGCAGGACTTTCTGAAAATACTGGTGGACAGATGAGGGAAAAAGAAACACAGGAAACTGAAGAGAGAATGACAAAAAGTAAGGAAAACCAGGTGCTGGTGACTTATGTCTGTAATTCTAGCTTCTCAGGAGCCTGAGATCTAACAATCGTGATTCAAAGCCAGCCTGGGCATAAAAAGTACTTAACTTAATATTATTTTTTTCTATGTCTTTCCATTTCCTTACAAATGGGGCAATGTCCTTCTTTCTGACAGCAGCATAGAATTCCATCTTGTTGATCCACTCAACTGAGAGACATCTGGGTTGGTTCCATATCTTTGCTATGGCAAATAGTGCTGCAATGAATATCATTGTGCTAGTGGATTTAATATGTCTTTGTTTCTGGACGATAGGAAGTAGTGGAATTGCTGGTCATAGGGGAGCTCTAAGTTTAGTCTTTTGAGGAACTGCCATACTGCTTTCCGTAGTGGTTGAACAAGTTGACACTCCCACCAACAGTGTAGTAGTGATCCCTCCTGGCCACATCCCCTCCAGCATCTGTTGTTATTAGTTTTCTTGATCCTGGCCATTCTAACTGGAGTGAGGTGGAATCTTAGAGTTGTTTTGATTTGCATTTCTTTTATGACCAGAGACATCAAGCATTTCTTCATGTGTCTATTGACCATTTTTGTTTCTTCTTCAGAGAAGACTCTCTTTAAGTCTTTGGCCCATCTTTTAATGGGATGGTTCTTACTTTGGAGATTTGTCATAATCAGTAGAAACTCGGGGCTCTCCTAGCAGAGATTTACAATAGAACAAAGTCTAGAGACATAAGGCCAAATAATGTGACACTAAATGTAAGGACCTCCAGGATAAGGAAACAAAAGCCATATAATGAGTGACTGTTGTCCTTAATGTACTATGTTATCTCTCATCTCTTTGGCCATCCCTTGGTTATCTTATATTGTTATAATATTTCACCTTGTTATCTGACATATTTTATATGTGCTTAATTGGTTATTTGAAATTGGCTAGGGAAGGGGGAAAAATCAAGATAAGCTGGGGGAGGGTGGGAGGGAAATGGGGACCATGTCATGAGAAAGGGTATTAATGTTTGTGATGTTATGCACCTTCTATTTGGTGAATATAATGTAACCCTTCTATTAATCACAATAAAAAATATAAAAAAGTACTTAAGACCCTTATCTATAATTAACCACCAAAAAAACAGAAGTGGAGCTGTGGCTCCAAGTGGTAGAGCACTAGCCTTGAGTTGATGAGCACAAGAATAGCACCTAGGCCCAGAATTCAAGCCCCACAATCCGGGGGTTGGGGCGGGAAGGAGGTAAGGGAAAGAAGCAGGATCATTGTATAAAGCTGGATTCCTGAAACAGACAGACAGATAGAAAGAAATAGAGAGAGGCACTCACACTGAAACACACACCCATACACAGATGTATGTAAGCGCTAGGGTGTACACGAGCACACACACACACACACACACACACACACACACACACACACACACACACACAGATTAACAATGTCGATTTGTGGCTGCTCCCTTATAGCGGTGAGAACTACAATGAATAGTCATGCAGGTATCCAAAATGCTTTAAATCTTCCTGTCACAAGGAATCTGCTATGTGGGCTGGGATAGGTTTCCTAGACTCTATACTAAACCTAGATAACTTTGATGTTAGCCAACAACTTCAGAAGCATATTCTTTTTGTCTACACATCTACAGCTACAGTCTCCTTCGAGTGATTCAGCTATCATAAACTTTTTTTTTTGTCTGTCTTGGGCTTGGGCTCAGGGCCTGAGCACTGTCCTTGGGTTTTCTCAAGGGTAGAGCTCTACTACTTGATTCACAGCACCACTTCTGGCTTTTGTTTTTCTGTGTATGTGGTACTGAGGAATCAAACCCTGGTCTTCATGAATGCTAGGCAAGCACTCTACCTCTAGACCAAACTCCCGGCCCCATCAGCTACCATAAACTTTATTAGTTCAAAGTATTTGGTAGCCTGAAGAGTCCTTTATGCCACAGATGTTTAGGTTTCTATGAGACTTACTCATTTCTAATGTCTTCCTGAACTGAAAAGATACACTTGGAATTCTATACTCAAGCACCATCACAAAAAATGGCTTTGGAGATAGGACTGGGAATCAAAACATCCCCTCCAAAGTAGAGACCTTGAGAGCAGACACTAGAACTAGAACTCTTACATGCCTAGGCTGCATTGACTTTTTAAACTCTTAAAATTTTTATTATAAAAGTGATATAAGAGGGATGACATATATATATGCTAGATAATAAGTCAATTTCTTTTTGAACAGGGTCACTCCTTCTCTTGCTTTTGCCCAATTTTTCCTTCCTGACCTCCCTCCCTGACTAGTTGTATAGTTCATTTTCACCATAGTTTCTAGTGATTATCACTAGTATTGCCCTTTGTCCCATCATTTCTGTGCTTCCTTTTTTCCCTTTCCCCAATAGATAAACTTACATATAAGATAAGAGGTACAGAAATTAAAACAGCACAAAGGAGGGAAAAAATCAAAATAAGAACTACCTCTCCCCATACTTTATTTCCATTTCTTGGATTTCATTTCAATGAGCATCATTTTATATGATTGTATGCATATAGCTATTAAGCCTTTGTAATCCTCTCCTAACATCTTTCTTTGGTCTCACTGTATGAATATATAGAGTCCTATATTTGTCATATCAAAATTACTTACAACAAATGAAGAAAAACGTGCAACCTATGTTCTTAGGTTTGGCTTAATGTAATATTTTTGCCAAGGCTTCCCATTTCCTTACAAATTAAACTCTTGATTATGTGTGTATTTATACCAGTCCTAGGCTAGAACTCAGGGCCTGAGCACTGATAATGAGGTTTGTGTTTGTTTGTTTTGCTCAAGACTAGCGATCTGTTTGAGCATTTCTGGTTTTTTGGTGCTTAATTGGAGATGAGAGTCTCATGGACTTTCCTGCCTGAACTTGATTCAAACCACTTAGCTTCCTGAGTAGCTAGGATTTCAGGCATAAGCCACTTATATCTGTTGCTGTTGTCGTCATCGTCGTTGTTGTCATTGTGGTCATCGTCGTTGTCATCATCATTATCATCAAAGATTCTAATAACTTCATACTCCAAACTTTTGGTAAAAACCAAGACAGTAATCTGAGCTATTGTCTTTTCGTTAAATATTTCCATATTAGTATATAATTAATTCCTGATTTTTTTTCATTTTATTTTTTTATTATCGAGGTAGTGTATAAAGGGGTTACAGTTACATTCTCCAGATAGTAGGCATATTACTTCTCACAAACTGATACCACTTCTTATGTTTTTGTCACCATTTCCCTTCCCCACCTCCTTTTTGTCATCTTGTTTTCCCCTTCCCTATCCTATTTTAAATAAACAAACATAGATAGATAGATAGATAGATAGATAGATAGATAGATAGATAGATAATATACCAGGTAACAAAGTCAGATACAGTAACAATATGAGATTAACCAAAGGGTAACAAAGGAGAAGAGAAATAACACAGTATAGTAAGAACAACAATCACTCAAGATAAAGCTCTTATTTCCATATCCTAGAGATCTTTTCCTTTAGTCTCATCCTATATGACCTTGTGTATCTAGGTTTTGCACTAATGTTATCCTCTGCTTAGGAGAGTCCTAGCTTTAACTCCTGATTTCTGTAAGTTTACTACTTCCACATTGAAGGGTAAAGATATGAAGGACAATATGGGCATAAAATTGACATCAAGGAGCCACATTAAGTAAATAAAGTAGTTAGTTTTTATTCAACTCAAAACCCAGTACTTAAAGTACACACAATGAGATAAACTGGTAACAGCAGGGAGGGATTAAACATTAGGAGATTACTGGAAATTGAGTCAAGGAAGATTGGATACATTACTAAAAATACCATAAAGTGGGATGCTTTTAATGAAGCAGCTCCACTGCTTAAATAACCATTATAAACCATAAGATGCTTGAGCTTGGACTTGGAAGAGTGGATTAACTGGTAGAGCACCAACAAAGCAAGAAAGCCATGCAAGAGCCCAAGGCCCTGAGTTCAGGCTCTGATATTGGCACAAGCAGAAAAATGCTTGAGCTTTCTGTTGGCCTTTTTTGTGTGCAGTTAAGCCAATAGATTGTTTTGATGTCTGAGTTTGCCTGTTGTTTTGGACTGGATAGACAGTGCTTAATGATAAATTATAGTATGCCTCCAAAGCTTAACAGGTTCACTGTGGAGCAACAGGGATTTAAAAACCTCTTTCAAACTTCATACAATGGTACTATTTTCTTTTAGGTGCATCTGTCTTAAAAGTATCTTTAAATAGTTGTACAAAGGAGTTTCTATTTAACAAAGCAGTTTATGAAATAATAAATATTGATAGATGTCACCCCTTTCAATTATATTCACCCATCCTTCCCCATCCTACCCTTTCTCTCACTCTTCTTATTTTTGTAAGATATACATTGAATTCTTGCCTATATTCTTTCCCTCTTCTCCTCTTCATCTATCCACCTCTCTCTTCTTGACCCCAACACACCCTTTCAAGTACTGCCTCGTGGTGTTTATTTGGTTGAACTTTGCCTTTCTAGGGAATTACACTAATTGAGTTCTCTCTTGAATCTATCACATTTCAATTAATACATTTGTATGCACTTGTATACTGCCCAATATATTAACTTATACATTTATAAGCTAACTTCCACATCTAAGGGGAAACACACATCCTTTGTCTTCCTGGGCCTGACTTTCTTCATCCATCATAATTTTCCCCTAATCTTTCCATTCCTTTACAAATGCTGCAATATCATTCTTTCTAATGGATAAGTAAAATTTCATTTTGTGTGTATCTTTGTGTATCACATTTTTGATCCATTTGTTCATTGAGAGGTATCAACTGATTCTACTTTTGCTATGATGAATAATATTGCAATGAACATGATTGTACTGGTTGGTGGCTTTACTGTATCCTGGTTTGTAATCTTTAGGATAAATGGAATTGCTGGGTTACAGGGTAGTTTTATGTTTAATTTTTTGAGGAATCTCCTGTGCTGCTTTCCAGAGTGGCTGAACAAATTTACATTTCCATACAGTGTATTAGGGTTTCCATTGGCCACATCCTTGCCAGCATCTGTTATCATTTGTTTTCTTGACAATGCTTTGGGATTATTGTAGAAATAAAAGAGTTCAGGAGCAGTACTTCCTTTCTGATATTTAGAGCCTTTGGGGCTACCCTAAATGGTAAAACCATCCTTGTCACATATTGTTACCTTCTGCATCCTAGAAATGACAGCACCACTGAGCACCTTAATAGAGGTAGTAAAACAGTATGCAAGCTGGGTTTACTTCCCCAGGTTGGAAAGCATTAGAAGGATTCTAGTTGAGCATGCAACTGATTGGGTACATGGCTAGGCAAGGTCCTGCAACAATACCAGCTCTGAACAGTTCTGCTACATTAGCTAATGTCACTGAGGCATGGCTTGTCATGATTCTTGTACATTACTGGATGCTTATTTAATCATCTGTCCCATTTTCTTTCTAGGGACCAAATGATGCCATGAAGGATGGTTGCTCCTGTTAGGAACACCCATGAGAAAAATGGGTAAGCACCCTGAGGTGAATTGTCATGTGCATTTGTACATTAGGTGCCTCTGAGATAAAAGGAATATCCAGAGTTTGGGCGGGGGGAGTGTTGAAGTTCTTAGAATGCTTCTTCTAAGCATTTTTCCAATTCACGGCTAAGCTTATTTCTTTCCCTTGTCTTTTCCAAAGCATCAGGCTAACAATGTCTATACATTTACTGAACTTGGTTCTTTTAATTCATTTTGGAGAACTACTGGACTCACTAGAATTTAATGATACTTCAGAGTTTGAGGCCCTTTGTATAAGTCCTTTATTCTTTTCCGATTAACAGCCAGATTAGATCTGGAAAGATTGGAAAATTCAAATGATAAATCTATACCAGATTTCTTTTGCTGAAAGAAAGTTACTGTTCTTATGTCCTAGCTTGAGTTTGTTTTTGTTTTTACTTAAATAATAGCAACAATAAAAACAATGGTAATAACGAAATTCAATTGATGACCCTTTACTTTCTTCATGAGAATGTTTTTGTTTTGAAAGTTAACAAGCTCTAAATCACTGGCTGAAAATCAGGAATACAAATGAACCAGTTTTTTTTCTCAAACTGTTTGTTGTTGTTGTTGCTTATGGCCTGTAAAAGTCTGATTTCTATCAATATCAGATTGATTAGATGTAGTGTGTGTGTGTGTACACACAGCCATCAAGAACAGATTTTGTCTTAAGTTTATCTGTGAAAAACAGGGAACAGTATATTTGTATTTCTGTATAACAACATCCTTCTATTGCTGGATTTGGAAGTGAAATTTTAATTTATCTATTTTAGTAGACACCCTACCCAAGATGTCACATGACAGCTAGCCTTTGAATGCCATTAGGAATGTCTAATGAAAGAATGTAATGAACAGCTTCAGAATCTGGTCCCTGTAAGAGGAGGTGGTATGAGAGATGGAGACAGGGGCACAGTCCTGAAAAGTGGCAGCCCAGGCCTCCTTAAAACAAGTCATCTAAGCTCACACTCTGAGCCCTATCTGACAAGAAGAGCGTGGACTGGGGCTGTTATTACCCAATCAAGGCATCTGCCTATTTCCAATCCGTCAATGCAGAAGAGACAGTTCCACCAACCCACATAATATGTGCCAGCTGAATGGATCCCAATTTATCAGGAAAAGTATAAATTGCAGAACACCAGGCTGCAACTAAAGTAATAAACCTTGTGATCTCTGTACCATTCATTTTAGGCTGTTATTTAAAGTCTCCAAGGAGATTGATGCCATGAAAACCATTTCTCAGGAATTCTGCCAGCTATACAATCATACTGCTCTTGCTAATATATTACAACTTGTTTATCACAGTCCAGGAGCAGCCCCTAACAGCTGCATTGCCAAGGGAGGGTAAATGATGTGCATACCTTTGCCATAGACAGCCAGATTGCATTTCCTGTGGGTACATAAAGAAGCATGCTTTTCATTTGCTTGTCCTCTCTCTACTGTGTTTATACCTTCTCCCTAGAAGTAGTTTGCAAGCTCAAAAGAGACTGAATAGGGCTTTTGTTAATCTTAAGTTCTCCCTTACCTCTTTTTTTTTTGCCAGTCCTGGGTCTCAAACTCAGGGCCTGAGCACTGTCCTTGGGCTTGCTCAAAGCTAGTGCTCTACCACTTGAGCCACAGCACCACTTCTGGCTTTTCTATGTATGTGGTACTGAGGAATCTTTGTGCATCCTAGGCAAACACTCTACCATTAGGCCACGCTCCCAGCCCCCTTACCTCTTTTTTTCTTTTTTCTGGAAAAGACTGTGCAAACTTTAGGGGATCAGTATGAATTTGAGAGCCATGAAGATCTGGATATAAATTCCACAGAGTGTGCCAGATGCTTGTGTGTCACACCTGGAAATCCCAGCTATCAAAGAGGCTGAGATCTGAGGATTTCACTTCAAAGCCAGCTTGGGAAGAAAAGTCTCTGAGACTCATCCCTGATTAACCAGCAAAAAGCTGGAAGTAGAAGCATGGCTCAATTGGTACAGTGACAACCTTGAGTGAAAAAGCCAAGTGAGAACACAAGTCTCTTGAGTCCAAGCCTCAATACTAACACACACACACACACACACACACACACACACACACACACACACACACACACACAGAATTCTACACAGTATTCACATGGTCTCTGCTGGGCCTTTTAACTACCTTGAACCATGGTGACCTTACCTGTGCCTCTTTTTTTCCTTTTTTTTGGTGTGGATCATGGGGCTTGAACTTGGTCTAGGCGCTGTCTCTGAGCTCTTCAGCTCAAGGCTACCATCCTACCCCTGGGCCTGGACATTGTCCCTGAGCTCTTCAGCTCAAGTCTACCGCCCTACCCTTGAGCCAAGCCCCACTTCCCAGTTCTCTAAAGATTAATTGGAGATAAGAGTCTCAGGTCTTTTTGTGCCCAGGCTGGCTTTGAACCTTGATCCTCAGATCTCAGCCTCCTGAGTAACTAGGATTACAGGCATGAGCCACTGTGCCCAGCACCTGTGCCTTTTAAGAGGATCACTTACTGATAAATACTTTCATTTAGCACTGACCACAGTGCCTAGTATAGCAGGGACTTAAAGCATGGTAGCTTCTCACCTAGTTGGTGGAGTGAATAAAATAGGAGAAAGTCATTTGGTTCCTATGTTAATTCCAGTCATTTACCTAGTGGAGAGGGGGAGAGAGTGTGGCATAGGGGACCTCTGGTCTCAATTGCTGGGGTTGCCATATCAAAGTACCATGGAGGTGAGGTATATACACAGACCTTCATTTATTCACAGTTCTAGAGATCCCAAGTCCAAGATCAGTATTTGTGTTGACATACATGCATTTTCTGAGGTCTGTCTGCTTCACTCCCAGAGGACCATTATCTCCACATCGTCTTCCTTCTATATGTGTTAACACCCTCATCTCTTCTATTAGACTTTGGATAATAAATATCTCTCCCAGGATCCTGTATTAGAGGCTTAGTCTTTAATCTTGGTGCTATTGAAATGTGGTAGAAATATTTTAGAGATGGGATATAGCCAGACATGGTAACTCCTGCCTTTAATTGACTTCACTGGAGTTATAGATTGGAAGGATCATGACTTGAGGTAAGCCTGGGCACAAGAAGCTAGTGAAACTCCCATCTTAACAGATATACTGAGTGTGGTAATGTATACTTGAGGTCTCAGCTCTGTGGGATGCTGTAATAGGAAGCTAACAGTCTATCCTAGCCCTGGCAAAAATATGAGTTCTCATATTTAAAAAAAAAACCCTACATGCACAAAAGCCTAGAAGTTTGGATCAAGTGGAAATGCACCTGCCCTAACAAACACAAGGCCCTGAGGTCAAATACTATCATTACTAGAAAACAAAACTAACCAATCAACCAAGCAAACAAACACAAAAAAGTCCAGACAGAGGTGGGATCTGTTAGAAGGCTTTAGGTTATTGGTAATATGTCATTTAACCAGGAAAGTAGGACCCTGGTCCTTTCCTGGCCACCATGAGGTGATCAGGTTTGTCTCATCGGATCTCTCTGACCTTATCGGCTGCCTTACCACAGACCTCAAACCCTTAGGGCTGACTGATCAAGGATCAAAACTTCCAACATTGTGAGTCAAAACCAATCTCTTCTCCTCATTAACAGGGGTTCATTATAGTATAGAACCTTCCCTAACCTACCTTCATATAACACCAATTATATTAAATTAATACCCATTCCAATGACCTCATTTTCATTGAATTGCTTCTTTCAAAACTCTGGCTCCAAAGGCAGTTATATTCCAAGGTATTGGAGGTAGGATTTCACAAAACAAATTGGAGGTGCACATGATTCATCCTAGAAGACACCCTTACTCAGCCACCATGCTTTATTTTATTTTATTTGGTTCCATTCTTGGGCCTTCCATTCAAGGCCTTGGCATCATTTCTTAACCTTTTGTTTTTCTTCTTTAAGGTTACTGTTCTACCACTTAAGCCACAGCTCAAGCTTTTTGGGTAATTGAAGGGAGATAAGAGTGTCATAGATTTTCTTGCGTGGTATGGCTTTGAACTTTAATCCTTAGGTCTCAGTTTCCTAGGCAGGATTATAGGTATGAGACATGGGTGCCCAGCTTCAACTACTATTGTTTTACCAAGGAGAGGAGAGAAAGAGCCTGATTCTAGCAGGAGGCGCCATGATGTGTACATTCTTATTATTTTTTTTAACCAGGAGTAGATTTGGAGATTCAGTCATTAAATTGTTTAACACATGAAACAATTCCAGCCAGCATAGAAATCGCAATAAAAATATTATCTTCTGATGATGTCCTCTGCCTAATTGGCTACCCAGTGAAGAATTTAAGACAGAATGTCAAGGCTTCCCGGTAATGGATTAGTAATCTGAAGAGTGTGAAATTCTTTAGGTTGCAGAGAAGCTATTTCCTAGCTTAATAGAGCTGGTAGTTATCTAGTGCACTGTCATGGTTGGTTTGGCCTGTGATGGATAATGGCTGGATTACAGAGCGGACAGCTGTGCTGCAAAGAAGCTCTGCCTATCAGTATAGGACTTGCTTTTCAGCTGTAGGGAAGCTGTCTAGAGAGCACAGAGAGGGGCATCTTATCTCTGTGTGATGAAGGTAGCAAACCAAGGAAGGGAATCATGGCAGCTAAGTCATGGGGCCTGATTTGGGAAGGAATATTAATTTCTGGTTGCTATAACAACAAAATACCATCCACGTAGTGGCTTCAAACAATGGGGATTTATTAACAGATTTCTGGAGGTTAGGGGCACCAAAGCAGTCTCACGGGTTGAAAATCAGACTGTCAGCAAACTCAGGTCCTTTGGAAGGTGCTAGGTGATAATCTGTTTCCTTGTTATTTCTTGCTTCTTTAGGCCTCTGCATTCCTTGGCTAGTGGTCTCTTCCCCATCTTTGAAGATAGCATCTTCTAATCATTCTGATTTTCTGAAGTTGGCTTTCATTTTTACAGCTACTCACTGGGACTAATCTCTCCACTTTTTTAATCATTTAGAGTAAATTTTTCTTAAAACATGAATCACATATATGATGTGTGTGTGTGTGTGTGTGTGTGTGTGTGTGTGTGTGTAAAGTGATTTTGAATACATATTCACAGGGTCTGAGAATTGGGATGTGGGAACATTGTTTTTACTTCCACGGGGAGAACAGCTGGCTAGAGGCTCTAGGTCAGAAGCTGCATGGATATCAGCAGCTTCAGGTCCAAAACCAAGGGTGACTCTGTATGTGGGGTGGTAAGGTTCAGAAGGTCTATGAGTCCCTCTCTCCTTCTTTCTTTCCTCCTCTCCTTCACCTTCCTTCCTTCTTTCCATTCTTCCTCCCTTCCTTCCCTCCTCATTCATTTCTGTGAAAGTGTTCTCACTTCAGATGAACACATTTATCTCCACTATGATATATGTGTGTATCTCAGGAAGGCTGTATATCATTGATTCTAAGTTCTATCTCTTCTTCTTTATCTTCTTTTACCCCCAACCCCATTCCTTATTCTTCTTCTTCTCTCACCTCCTCTTTTTTCTCTAGCTTAACATTTACTAGTATTTGCCATGAAGAGATAGAGTGCCTCATGCCTTATATGTTATTTGGCATATACTATTTGCTACATTAATAAGCACGAGGCCATTTGCCATAAAAGATAAATCACAACATTTTGCTTAGTGTGACCCCATCAAGGCATATTTCTTGTGCACATGTCCTTTTAGTGATGCATTTAATGCTAGAGTTCTGATCCCAAATTAGCTTTCAAGCACAGCATTTTTCCTGCCCAGATTATGTCCATGTTGCTGCTCCACTATCTCCTGAGATCTCAGTGGCCCTTTGACTTCATTACCTCACCCAGCTGCTTAAGAAAAGAGTCACTCAATCATTTAGAATTCTAGCTAGTAACTGTACAGGTGGCCCATCCTGTAATCCTAACTACTGAGGAGGCTGCTAAGATTCACGGTTCAAGGCCAGCCAGGGTAGAAAAGTCCATAAAACTCTTATCTCCAATTAACCACCAAAGAGCCAGAAGTGGATCTGTGGCTCAAGTGACAGAGCACTAACCTTGAACAAAAAAATGCTCAAGGACAATGCCCAGACCCTGAGTTCAAGCCTCAGGATTGGCCTACACCCTCCCCCCCCCCAAAAAAAAAACCCATTCCAGCTAGTGATTTCTGCTGGTGTTCTATTGTCTAAAGCAGAGCTATCTATGGCTTCTAGAGGTATTAACAACTCATACTATTCCATCTTTGGAGTATTATGAGTTTTGGGGGGACAGCTGCCATCTTGTCTACTTTCCAGATAACTCTGTTTGATAAGACTTTGTCATCTACTTACTGATGAGTAGATCAGGATCCATAATAACAGTATGACCTGGTTAGTAAGTGCCATAATCAGGAATCGTAGGTCTTTATGAAATCTTGCTAACCGTAGATCCATCTGTGTACCCAGTGCCTTATCTCAGCATTCTTCCTTATGCAGTGTTTATCAGCCTTCTTTGCAACTTGATAGACCCTAGTCAATTCTCCAGACTACAGTTGTCAGATCTGCCTAATATGCTCTGGGAGGGAACCTAGCATCCATTCTTTACTGTTCTCCCTTCTTGCCTCCTGGACTTTCACTTGTTAAATTTTTACACCTCTTGTACCCCCATGTCTACATCCCAAATATCTTCTAATCCCATTTTCCCCTCAGTCTCAAACTTGTTCTAAAGATGTTCTCAGACCCCTAGCTCCAACATCAGGTATACTTAATAATACTGTCTTTTCTTCCATCCATCCACTCATCTACATTCTGATATTTACCCTATGCTTATTCTATATTGTACCATCAAATGGTCAGAATATGACCCAGGATGTTGCCAATCTCATATTCTAATGTTTTCAAATTTTATCCTGCTGTGCTTCCACTGTTAAATACTCTGGTTCATGCCCTATTTCTCTTGGTATAATCATCATTTTCCTTGATGACCTCCTAACACACACACACACACACACACACACACACATAATATATCAGAAATATAATTGCTTCCATGTATTGTGGCCAAGTTACTTTATGAAGCAAAGTCCTGGTTACATTAGTATCCAGCTAGAAGCCTCCTGTGACTGCCTATTTACAGTAGAATAAGGTCAGGTCATACAAAATTTTCAGTGACCTAAGGGCTGGAGGAGAGGATCAGCAGTATCATGTCAGCCTAGCACAAGGCCCTGATTTCAAACCCCTGTAATGCCCCAGAACAAATCTTCCATGATTTGTCTGTATTTGTTCTTTCCAGTTGCCTCTTCCATCATTACTTTCATATTTCGCATTCTTACTGATTGCTTGTCAATCTCTATACCCATACCTATTTTAATCACTCACGTGCATACATATCCCATGCATATCCTGTTTTATCTCACCTTTAAGCTTTTGGTCCAGCTGTTTCTATTAGGAACAAGAATACTTGTACTCTACCAACACATAATGAATGAATGAGTAGGTTACTGCCTATAACACCCTGAATATTGTTTAGCACAGTGAAATCCTAAACATATCTGGTATGTTTATCATGGAAATAAATGCTCTGTACACTATTTGTTTAATGTATGCATCTTATTGTTCCTATTATATGGTGCTCAGTGCTGTACATGATTTATTTACCTTATCTATGACACACCAAATCATCTTTCCTGGGCTAAGCAGCTGAACACAATGCTCTGTGCACAGTAAAAAAAATATGAGTAGGCATGAATGTGTGTATGGGCTTTACTGAATGGTTAGATGCTGTTGGATTGTGTTAAAGATTAAATAGTGTAATACATCACTTACAGAGCTTTTGGCACCAGCAAAGTGTATTAGCTGATGACTGAGCTGAGTCACTAATAAGGGGCATTTAGTAAGGAATCAAAAGGGTCGACTCTAGAGCTCTCCACAGAGCTTATTATACTATAGTTAATGTATTTATAAACACATATTACTTGGTATGTTTACTTATAGATTTATGGGCATTTTCTGCTCCACAAATGAGGGAAACCATGTAACCTGTGTTTCTCTGGGTCAGGCTTATGTCACTTGACATAATTTTTTACAGATCTTTTCCTTTCTTTATGAATGGCACAGTATCATTCTTTCTGAAGGATGAGTAGAATTTGATTGTATTTATATACCACATTCTCTTAATCATTTTGTCCATTGAGGGGTATCTGGGCTGATTCAATTTCTTGGATATGATAAATAATGCTGCAATAAACATGGTTGTATTGGTAGCTTTAGTCTAACCTGTTTGTCCTCTATTGGATCAATGCAGAGCCCAACAAAATAAGGAAATGGGTACTTGCAAGGTGGGGAGTGGACAAGGAGAGAGGGGTGGAAGTATAAATGGAGGAAGGGAGTAGAATAAAGGCAAGAATGCATTGAATATAACACAGGATTGAGGAAAAATAAGGGAAGGAAGGGAGTTGAAGAGGGATGAAGATTTTGAAGGGATGACACAGATCAAGATGCTTTGTAATACATTAGTTGGTTAAAGGCCAAAAAAATCAATACTTACGCTAAGTGAGGGAAGGAGTGGGATGTTAAGTGTGGGTGGGAATGTTGAAAGGCTTAATATTGATCAAGACGCATTGTATTCATAAGCCACTTTGTTGAATGGTAACTCCTTTGTACAATGACTTAAAGATAATAAAATATTTTTTTAAAAACCCAAAAGGATTGATTCTCTACTTTGGGTTTTTGAATAAGGTAGAAAAGGTGCTTAGGGTCAGGGATTCTGTGATCATCCTACATAGAAAATAGGATCCTCAGCCAAGGAGCACTCAATATCTGACTACATCAGAGACAGTCTGTTTCTATTGGAATGAACTTTGCTGAGTGGTTGCTTTGCCTACTAATGGAGCCAGAGTTACTAGAGTAGGAGTTACTGAGAAGAATGCTGATTAGTTGAATAAATGAAGGTGTCATAGCTGGGACGGGACTGGGAAATCCATTGTAGAGTGCTTTGTGATAGCAACTTCTCAGTGTAAAGGGAGGGTAGGACCTAAGGTACAGGGAAATAGAATATTTCCTTCTTTCTTGGCTCAGTGATCTGATAACTGTCTAACTGATAACCAAGAGGGTTTATGTCCTCTTGATTTGGAACACAGACAGAAGCCAAGGGTTATTTCTTTATTAGAGGCATTAGCCACTAGGAGAGCCTACTCCGGGATTCATGCAGGGTTACTGCTGAGCAAGAGGCCAGCAAAGTCACCAGGCTCCACATGACTTAATTAGAGCAAGATTTCAGGCTTTGTTTGTGTTCCCAGGACTTGGCATGATGGGATAGCTGGGACCAGGGTATCTTGGCTTCCTCTGTTTAGGTAATTGGTACAGCTGGGACAGCTTTATTGGACCAATGGTAAGTTTACTCTACTGAAGTTTTCTAATGCCCAAAATACATCCACTGTTTTTTCTTTTCTTTTCTTTTTGCTAGTCCTGGGGCTTGAACTCAGGGCATGGGCACTGTCCTTGGACATGTTTTTGCTCAAGGCTAGTACTCTGCCACCTGAGCCACAGCACCATTTCTGGCTTTTTCTGTGTATGTGGTACTGAGGAATCGAATCTAGGGCTTCATGCATGGTAGGCGAGCACTCTACCACTAGGCTAGGTGAGCACTCTACCATTAGGCTACACTCCTGGCCCCATTCTACTGGTTTTAAATGAATCACTGGAAATAATCCAGTGAACAAAAGAAAGCACATGTCTTTTTGTTGTTGTTGTTCCTGGGGCTTGAACTCTAGGCCTGGGAACTGTCCCTGAGTTCTTTAGCTCAAGGCTACCACCCTACCCTCACAGTGTGCTGTGAGCCACAGCACCACTTCCGGTTTTCTAGTGGTTAATTGGAGGTAAGAGTCTCAGGGACTATACTGTCTGGGTTGGCTTTGATCCGCAATCCTTAGATCTCAGCCTCCTGAGTAGTTAGGATTACAGGTGTGAGCCACTGCGCCTGGCTAAGAAAACACATGTCTTGGAAACTCACTTGTTCAAATTCTTACACAAGACTTGGGAAAGGCAGGATTTGAAACCCAAGGCACTTACCTCTTAGAGTCAAGAAGCAGACTCTTATTTGTCAGTTTTCTCCATGTCTTTAGCTTCTGTATACATTTCAGAATGTTGTCATTCCAAACAAGAAACATGTCATAAGAACTTGCCGTGTTACTGAACCCTCATAGTTGTGTTTCCCTTTCTGTTTCTTGATATTATTACTGAGGCTCAACATTACAGTTTCCAGATGATCTAGTGTTGATCTCAGTGGAGATGAGATATGTGGCATTATTGATTGTTTCTGAACCCAGGAAAGGGAGTATTAATCAATCATAGCATACGTTCTTAATAAGCTGGGTCTTATTTGTGGAAGTTGTACCCAAGAGAGTCCTGGGAAGTTACTTATGGTCACTGAAAGTGAGCACATGAGATACAAACCATTTTTTGTCAATTCATTAGTTTCAACTTAACTCCTAGAAATGAAAAAAATAAGGATTTTGCCCAAGTATACTAATTCTCTTTACTGTTCTTTCTTCTGTTAAGATTCTTGGTTTTTTATTGATTATCTTTGGAACTTTACACAGGAGTTAAACTCATCTTTTTCATTTAATTAAATTTTAGTAGTATATCTTGAGTGTCCAGTTTGTAAGAAGAAACTAAGATTTTTTGTTTCCTTTACCTCCTTCCATAATTTTAATATTGTCATTTTGTTAACAGTTATATCCTTCTCTTAAAAGTTTTCATTTTGGTACAGGCACTTACTATATGACTTAGGCTGGCCTTGAAGTCATGATCCTCCTATCTCAGCTTTTTGACTGATAGGATCATAGCATGTATTATCACTTTTACCTTATGTCCTTTTCTTTATGTAGTATGCCCATATCATTCTTGATGAGGTAGTCTGCTCATGCTTTAATTATTTACCCTGCTTTATTTTCATTTGGGGCATTATTTTTGCTACTTGAAATATTACACATTTAGTCATTATATTTCTCAACTAGAATTTTACATTTTACAGAAGGAGGGAATGTGTGTATTTTGTTTAGTGCCAGGTCTCTTAGTACCTAGAATACTGCCAGAATGGTAGATAGAGCTTAACAAGTAGCCAATTAAATAACAAATGGATTGTAGCTTCCAGGTCCCAGTTAATTTTTCTTGGCAGAATCAGTCTTTTGTGCAAGAGGAAGTAACTGTGATACAAAAGGACCATCTCACCTTTGGGTCTGCTGAGTAGTGGAACTTCTATTGAAAGCATTCTCCAAGCTAGAATCCCATTTAAAATAAATTGGCTTAAGTGATTATCTACTTTAACCTTATGAAACAAATTAGCTTACTATGGGAATAATACCAAGAGTAAACCAATTTTTATGGGAAGAAGGTAAAAGAAGGGAAAGGTTCAGAAGTCAGTGTTGCCAAGTGAGGTCAAAGTTTGAGAGATAGGGGAACATGAACCTCAGAATAAAATCTGAAGGAAAGCTAGAAAACGATTATCACTAAATATTTAAATTATTTCCTATTAGCCTGCTACCTTGTATAGCCTCAAGAGTATTGAAGAGCTTGGTCTATGAGACAGAGTGGCCTGAGTTCTAATCCTTTTCTGCCACTTACTGGTTGTGTGGCCTTGGGTGAGTTACTTAACGATTCTGAAGATCAGTGTTGTTCATAAAACAGAACTCAAGTTGGGAACATCTGTACAGAACTTTTCAGCTACTCAGATACAAAATACAAGAATCTTATACTGGGGAAGACAAGGAAACCAAGGCTATACTTAGTGTTATAAATGAATGTTTACATAAAGACACCTCATTATGTCATATGAGAACAATTCTGGTACTAGATTAGTTCAGTAGTTTAACAATATTAATGAGTAAGATTAGAGCCTGATTTGGCCATTTCCTCAAGATTTAATATGGTTCTAGCTGCTTGAAGGATATACTTGCATGACAAGAAGAATGGATAGTAGACATGGGTTTTCTTCTAACATTCTTCTTTCTTTAATAGAGGAAGGAGTTCCTTCTCCAGTGTCTCTGCCTAGCAACTTTTGGTTATATTTAGTACTAAGGGATCATGAGAAATGGATATATCCCAAGCGCCAGAAGTGGAGGCAAACTTTGCCCATAGGAAGCAGGGGTTCAATTGGCTGATGGGTAGACAGCAAACAAACAAACAAAAAATAATACGAACTTCAAAGTTTGTGTTCCTAAAAGAATATGTTGTTGGAGTGAATGTTTTTATTCTCTGCCATATTCAAGATTGGTCAGTAGACAATGCCAAAAGAACACCTTTGTGTAAATTCAAAAAGTTCCTTTTCAATCCACATTACTGAATGCAATGACCAAATACTATTCTATGCTAGATACCTCATCCATTTAGCAAATTCCCAATATCTTATAAAAGAGGTAACATCATTCTACCCTCTAGGAGCAGAAGTGCACAGGCGTGTGCTCCAGGCCCCTCTACCAATGGCCTGACTAGAAACTGAGACCTGGCTTTTGTGATTCCTGTTCTTACACTTCACCCAGTCTTTACCTGCCCTTGCCCCAAAGAATAGTATTCTCAGAGACAATTAAAAAGGTCTGATTACTTCCCCTAAGACCCTGTCCACAACAGTCATGTATGAAGTGATTTTTTTTCCTTGATAGCTTTAACGATCTTTTAGTTTTTTAAATTGTTTCCCCATTGACCTGAGACCATTTCTTCTACATAAAAGAAGTATGTTTAGGTATGATCCAATGATTCTGAATGCTACTTTTTCTTATCCATCCCATGTTTAATTTTTCTCTCTGACTGCTCCACTCTTTTTTGAAGCTCCCGTAGCTGGATAAAGCCAGGGCAATTTTTTTGGATGTCAATCATTTTGAAGGGCGACTTTCTTGCATGACTTGGTAAGATCTGAGAGTAGGATAAGCACAATGGAGAGGCTGTGGTGAGGCGTCCCCAGGCAGCTGGCAGTCTTGAGCATCCAAACGTAATTGCTCTATTTTATTCACCACAGCTTGCCTGCTGTGTTCATCAGACTGCCCAGTGGAACAGAAGGTAATCAGGGCTGAGACGATCTCAGAAAGTCAGGCACGTACAACCAGAGTTAAAAATATGTAAAAAAAAATTACTTGGATTTGATTTGCTCTCATAGAACTCAATTTCTGGATAAGAACAAGAGGAAACAGTGCAAAACTGGGACACTAAAAATTATCTTCACTAAGGAAAATGCAAAGAGAGAGGGAGAGGGAGAGGGAGAGGGTGAGAGAGAGAGAGAGAGACAGAGAGAGAGAGAGAGAGAGAGAGAGAGAGAGAGAGAGAGAGAGAGAGAGAGAGAGAGAGAGAGAGAGAAGAGCGAGTGAGCTGTGAACATTTAATAACTTTAGTGTCCAACTGCCCATAGTAAGTGCTTGCTTAATGCATAGACAAGACAGGGAGATTCAGAGAACAGGGAACTCAAAGCATTTCCATTTTATTTAAGGAACTCTTTGATCTGTTTTGAAATTTAGGATTCTGCTTTTGACTTTGCTAGATAAAGTTGGAGTAGAAATGAATTATTCATATAAAATATTGCCTCAATAACACTGCATCAAATAAACATAATGAAAAGCTGCCCATGTTATATAAAGGGAAGCTAAGTCACAACTCTTTTGAATTGCAAAGTTAAGCACTTGGGGCTAGACTCAGCTCCAACATTACTCTATGGAAGAATACACTTAGGAAGCGGTAACTCTCAGATCCTTTTTATTTCTGGCCAGACATACATTTGTGGTTTATGAGTTTCAACTACAGTTGTAACCACGATGTTATTAAATCTCAAAGTCCTACTTCTGATTCCTTCCGAATCATTGGAGGCCAGAATACATTTTTTCCCCATGATATTGTATCCAATATCACTTCAGCATTCAGAGTTTGCCATGGAAATATGGTCACCAATTTCCCCCTCATAACTTGTATATCTTATGTCATTTTCAACAGGCACTAAAGGGTGATGCATATCCACAAAATGGAGGAAATAAAATTGTAAGGCAAAGACCATCCTCCCTTACCAGCTGTGTGTGTGTGTGTGTGTGTGTGTGTGTGTGTGTGTGTGTGTGTATTTAGCAATGCTTTGGCTAATAGATTAAAAGAGAAAGATAAACTAAGCCTAAATAAACAGTGTATGTTCAGGGAATTAAGCGCTCTTGAAATTCCATAGGTAACACTTGAATCCCTGCTGAACTCGAAGGAGCTGTTGTGCAATAAAGGTATAGGAAGAGGTTGGGTTAGCTCCAAAGAAAAAAATAGTGAGGAAGGCAGTATCTCTCTTCCATGTTGTCCTTGTCCCTGCCAGCTGTCTGTCCTTTGAACTTCTGCAGTCTTGTAGGAGCAGACCCACCACTATGAAGTGGGTATGTTGAATGACTGGGTTCAGGATCACTTAGGGGACTTTGTAAAATTGGGTACCTAGATCACACTAGGCCTGACTTGGGAGTCTCTGGGAGTTATGGAGCTATGCCTGCTTCCTAAGCAACTGTGGCTGAGTCACTAGGGCCCCAGCCCCTAGTGAGTGTTCATGTGTGAAGCCAGGAAGTGGTTCTCATCAGACACTGAATCATGCACTACCTTGACCTGGGACTTGTCAAGATGTGAGAAGACATATTCGTAGTCTTAAGATGTTTTGTTGTGGCAGCTCAACCCAAGACTGTCAGGAACTTCTCTGCCTTCATTTCTGTCTTTGTGCAAGGGGAAGAGCAGTACCTGTTTCTCAAGGTGAGTCCAGTGAGGATCCAGTGAGGGATTTGCATAGCATCTCAGTGAGGTCATGGCCTGGAAAAAGGAGCTTGGACTGCTGAAGCCCAGCACTGCTCAAGTTCAAGTCCAAGTTTCTCTATTTATAAGAATGAAAACACCTACTGATTCTGTGTCAGCAAAGACTAGAATTCTCAGTACTGTGAGAAAATAAAGGACTAAAATGAAAATGAACAAAAAAAAGAAAAAGAAAACTTGAAGTGTTCTGAGAAATAAATGAGACAGTGTATATTATATTTTACCTTATTTATCACCCATGGACACACAGCCAAAACTTCAAGTCAACTGTATTTCTCCTAAACATCAAGTTTGGTTCTAAGCAAAGCACAAAGGTTAAGATTTCCTTGTGAGTGTGATTCAGTAGGACCAAACCAGTTGATTGGGATGGATCAGACTGTAAAGCTTTGCTTGCTTTAAAAGAAGCAATGTTAATACAAATACTGAGCAATGGACAAAGGCCTCATATCTAAAATATATCAATGGATCAAAAAATTGAATCACTCCAAAACTAATCTCCAAAGAAACAACCATCCCATCAAAAGATGGGCCAAAGACTTAAAGAGAGTCTGCTCTGAAGAAGAAATCAGAATGGCCTATAGACACATGAAGAAATGCTCAATATCTCTGGCCATAAAAGAAATACAAATCAAAACCACTCTAATATTCTACCTCACTCCAGTTAGAATGGCCATGGTCAAGAAATCTAATAACAACAGATGCTGGTGGGGATGTGGCCAGGAGGGATCACTACTACACTGTTGATGGAAATACAAACTCATTCAACCACTATGGAAAGCAGTATGGCAGTTCCTCAAAAGACTAAACATAGAGCTTCCCTATGACCCAGCAATTCCACTACTTGGCATTTACCTAATTGTCCAGAAACAAGGACATACTAAATCCACTAGCACAACAATATTCATTGCAGCACTATTTACCATAGAAAAGATATGGAACCAACCCAGATGCTCCTCAGTAGATGAGTGGATCAACAAAATGTGGTATTTATACACAATGGAATTCTATGCTGCTGTCAGAAAGAATGACATTGCCCCATTTGTAAGGAAATGGAAAGACTTAGAAAAAATCATATTAGGTGACGTAAGCCAGACTTAAAGGAACATAGGCTCAATGGATTCCCTCATTTGTCATAATCAGTAAAAACCTTGGGCTCTCCTAGCAGAGATTTACAATAGAACAAAATCTAGATACACTATGGCCATATAGGATGATGCTAAATGAAAGGATCTCTAAGATATAGAAACAACAGCCATATAATGAGTGATTGTTGTCCTTAATGTACTATGCTATCTCTCATCTCTTTTGCTGTCACTTGGTTATCTCATATTGTTACAGTATTTCACCTTGTTATCTGATATATTGGATATATGCATATTTGGTTATTTGAAGTTGGATAGGGAAGGAGGGAAAACAAGATGAGGAGCAGGGGTGGGGGGAGGTAAATGGGGACCAAGACATGAGAAAGGGTATCAATATATATGAAGTAATGCACCTTCTATCTGGTAAATATAATGTAACCCTTCTATTAATCACAATAAATATATATGAAAAAAGTGGGTAAAAATAAACACTGAGCAAGAAAAAAGACAGTTCCACCATGGTGGCCCATGGTTGTGGTAGTAGATGCCTGTAAGCTTAGTGATAGGAAACTGAGGCAGAGCTTCCTAAGTTCAAAGCTTTGTTTGAACTACATAGAGCCTTTTAGAATGCACTGTTGATATTATATATCCTCCTTGCACCCTTTCCCTGCCAATCAGGACCTTTTCAGGGAACTTGCACATGCTAGTCCAGTGCTCTACCACTGAGCTACAGCTCAAGTTTTTTAGTTATTCTTTGGTCTGTCATGGGACTTGAACTCTGGGCCTGGGTGCTGTCCCTGAGCTCTTCAGCTCAAGGTTAGTGCTCTACCACTTTGAGCCACAGTGCCACTTTGGGTTTTCTGGTGGTTATTTGGGGATAAGAGTCTCACGGACTTATGTGCCCAGGTTGGCTTTCTATCTTGGTCCTCAGATCTCAGCCTCCTGAGTAGCTAGGATTTCAGATGTGAGCCCCCAGTGTCTGGCTTACATCTCAAGTTCTAAGCCAGATTTCTTAGCGCTCATGCTAATATCCTTTCTTTTAAGATATCCTTGTGTTTGTGGGATTAAAAAATGTTTTTCTTTCCGTTCTTTTATTTTTTAACTTATGTATTTATATTTCCATATATTCATACTGTTAACCTGATCATAGTCATCCCTATTCCCATTTCCCTTCCCACCCTTAAAGCAATTTTAATAGCTAAGAAAAAACAATGAAGTTGATCGTACTTTTATTTTGACATATTAAATAAATATATAATGTTAACAAATTATGTAGTAGAAATTGTTATAACTTTACATGGGGAAAACATATAAATGCAAGGCATAGGTAAAATGGCAGCCATGGTAGATGTCATTTGTATGGGAGGCACAATTGACATTTGAGATTTGTGATACTGCTTCCTAGAAGAAAGCACCTTCTGTCTGCTGAGGGCTGTTACTGACTCAGCACTGTGGCAGGACTTCAAACACTTTCAAAGCACTCTCTATAAGATAGGAACAGCTCCAAGTGTTAAATGTACATGAATTTCTTTCAGCATCACAAGTACCATGAAGCCTTTGTGGTTATTCCCATTTTACAAGTGGAAAAAGTGAGGCCTATAAAGACTAAGGAGTATTCTCACTGTTCCACATCAAATGATCCAAGTATGATGATGGAGGTGGGGGTCAGTTCTAAAGTAAAATTCTTTACTGTATTTCTGATATCAAATATTTGTATTCTGTAATGTATATGCCCAATGAATGGCTAAAGCTTCTTTGAACACTGTCTTCTGGAGACAGCACTATCAGACTAGAGTGAAGGTGGTTTGACTTAGCTCCATGTTTCCTAGCAGAGCCCACCAAAACAAAAAGAGATTAAGCTCAGTTTTGGGGTATGTTTTAATGACCTTTGAGATCTTCCTGTCCTTTCTGCCTCCCTTCTTCACTTCTTATCTTTCTGTAGAAGTCACTTGTAGACAAATTACCATAGGCTTTTCCCTGGAAGTCTGTGCTTTAATGAGGAAGAGAGATCATATAACAGGTGTAGTTATACTGGTGATGATGGTGGTGGTGATAATTTTTGCAAGGACAGGCTGAAGATAACAAAATTTGTAGTTGCTCCAGGCTCTTTATAAAATTATGTCACAGCATTTGCAAATAGCCTCTGCATATCCTCCTGTATGTTGTAAATCTTCTCTGGATCACTTACAATACATAATACATGTAGTATGATATGTAAGTAGTTGTTTCCCTGTACTGTTTAGGGAATGACAAAAAATAGTTTGTAAATACTCAGTAGAACTGCAATTCATTAGCTCTTTAAATATTTTGATCAGTATATGAAAATCCATAGATGATCAGGGATATCTGTAATTACCAAATGTATGCAGAGAGCACAGAGCTTAGGGAAATGTAGAATGAGTAGGGAAGATGCATGGCAAGGCATACTCAGGGTTAAGGATATTGTCCTTGATCCCTCAAGGATACTCTAGGTATTGCCTTAGATGGCAATCAGCCAGAGGGAGTCACAAGGCTTGAGACAACTTGGGTGAAGGCCTGGGAAAGATAAGACCAAGTGTGATTTGCTGTAGAAACTGAGGACTGTTTTCTGTACCTGGACTCATATATCCAAGGGGGAAATTGAAGAGCAATGATGAAGACATTGGGAGGGAGTGAGGGGAGGGACACAGGGACAAAATCATGAGAAAGGGTATCAATATGCAATAGGGAATGCACCTACTACTTGACAGATGTAACTGTAATCCCTCAATACATTATCCAGACAATAAAATTTTAAAAAAAATTTAAAAAAAGAAGAGATCAGAGCATCAAGAGTTTATGGAGGAGATGACAATGCAGTAAAATGCCATACAAAGAGCAGAGGGAATGTTTGTGGGATTTCAGCAGAGATATGGGTTGGTGAGCTGAATACTTGGGAAAGGTGGCTCTGGTGACAGTCATCAAGGGAATAAAGATGGAGGCAGAGAGATGCCCGAGAAAGCGGACCCCACATTGGCCTGCTCCAGGCTGGGCCTATGTGGATGTAGAGATATTTAGGAGGAGTGGTTATCAGGCAAGCTTTGTCCATGATTACATGTAACCAGGATACCTCAGGAAATTCTTATGAGGAAACAAGAAGAAATGGAGCATGTTTCAGTCTGGAGAGACAGAATGAAGAGAAGGCATGAAAGGTGTTCTCAAATATTTCGTGCAGTCTAGCTTTTTAAATGTTTTAACTAACTTTATTACCTCCATTGGTGACTTGAATAGAGTGAATCTATTCAAATACTCTGGTGACCTAGCAAAATAAGCAAAGGAAAGGTGTTCTCTAAATTGGTGCATGGCCTCATAGAGTAGAGAACGGCTTGAATGTATTTCCAAGTCCAGTCAATTCTCCAGGCACAAGTCTGGGGGTGGGATGGGGAGAAGAAAAGGTAAAGGGTAGAGGAAAGTAAGGGGCAACCACGAGGTGCCCCTGTCAGGCACAAGGGGTACAAGTGTGTATTTCTCAAGCTTAGCATAGAGCTCTAGAGGGTGGAATTCCTCATTACAGGAGGGTGGAGCATCAAGGAGCATGACAAGTTTTTGATGATTGTCTGGCTATTGCTTCGGTGGGAAAAGTTATCCCATTCCTGGATATGCTTGGCCACTTCTGGCCCAATATCTACCAGGCAGGGGTTTCTGGCTGAGGGCTGTATCTATGATCTCTAGGACTTCCTGACACCGTCATGAAATATAACCTGTAGGTAACTCTAAAGAGTGCCATTCCCTCTTCCCCAAGACAAGAGTTGGGTCTCACTTGAACCTGTGTCATCACAAGCAAGTATGTGAAGTACCTGACTGTCATGATAATGTCTTCTAGTTTTGTTTTCTTTTCCCAAAGGATATCATTGCTTCTGTGGTTCCAGAAACCTCCATCTTAGGTTGTCTTATACTACAGTCTCCAGATAATGTCTTTGCTTTTGGAAACAAAATTGGAATGTGAATTCACATTTTATGAAAGCAAATTATACTTTACTAAGTCCCCCCTCCCAAGAGACTTTTGCTTTATAGTTCAGTGCATGATTTCGGTTTGGGTAAAATAATAAAAATTCAAAGGAAAATATTATATCATCTGAGTCTCTAATTTAGCTACCCACCAATAAAGAGACAGAGAATCTATCTGACACAAAGCTCGAAGTGTACATGAGTTATGTGTGTTGGTTACAATTCCTTTTGAGAGTCCTTATGTGCTCTTTGTAATAAGAACAAATGGCTACTGAGGACCCTCCCAAAGCTGTCAAATTTATTTTACTTATGTCCAAGATCTTACTGAAGGTTGCTAAGTAAATAAAAGCATATTGCTCCATGTGTCACCTCTCTTTCCTCAGGGTTATGCTTTTAAAAGCATTCTCAACAGGAAATACGTTTCATTAGTGCTAGAAAAATAAATTGGTGAGGTGACAGATTCTATGATTTGATGGAAGCTCAATTATAATTGTATAACATAATATAGCAAGTGCAGATGAAATCCTATTAAGGTCTGGAAATCCAATATCTCATCTCTATGACTTTTAATTGATCTTTACACATATTGTCATTGCAGTCAAATATTTGAGCTGATTCCGGTACACATAAACAAATGTAACCACATTAGCTCTGTTAATAATTTTAACAAGTAATCTGTATTTCCCATTAGACTGTCTCTAGTTTTGCCTTGGCATAATTAAAGATATCATCAATGACAAGCCTAATGTGTTATTTAAAGGATGAGTGTATTGAAATCTTGCTTTTATCATTAACTACATTATGATGTAATCTGAATAGCCATCATTTAAAAAATGAGAGCTTCTCTTTCTTGAAGGCAAATGAGGATGGTAGGGAGATGAAGGAGGGGTGGGGGTAAAAATCAGAATAAGAGTCGGAAGTCTGGGTTTCAGTCTTGACCTGATCACACATCTGGCCATGAGACCTCTTGAACCCGTTTCACCACATCTGAGAGCATTAACATGATTTCAGTGACACAGATGCTATCTCCTTCTTTTGCTAATAATTGACTATTGGATATAATAACTGTTGCATTTAGTTCCTCCTCCTCCTGTGGAGCTGAACTCTGGGCCTAGGCACTGTTCTTGAGTTCTTCAGCTCAAGCTAGCATTCTAATACTGGGCCACAGTACTACTTCTGGTTTTCTTGTGGTTAATTGGAGATAAGAGTCTCACAGACTTTTGTGCCTGGGCTGCCTTTGAACCGTGATCCTCAGGTCTCAGCCTCCTGAGTAACTAGGATTACAGGTGGGAGCCACTAGCATCTGGCCTAGGTTCATTTTTGCTCAAGTTTAATAGTTATGGACAACAAAGGTTCAGGCATATATGGAGGGAATGGTCAGGAAATGCATTTTTCTCATTCACTATTTCAAGTCTACTGCCTGAAATGGTCTTCCATACTATTTAATGAATGAGCAAATGAATAAACAAACACACTAATTCTAGTTAATTTTTAATTCACTTAAAGATGGATCACAGAGATGGAATGGGTTTCCCCCCCACACACCCCTATTATCTTTTGTGTTATAGCCTTTAAGATAGACAAAAAAATGGGGCTGGGATTTTGGCCTGGTGGTAAAGTGCTTGCCTGGCATGTGCAAAAGCCTGGATTTGATTCCTCCATACCACATATATAGAAAAAGCCAGAAATGGTGCTATGGCTCAAGTGCTAGAGCTCTAGCCTTGAGAAAGCCCAAGGACAAGTGCTCATGTCCTGAGGACAGTGTTCAGTACCTGAGTTCAAGCCCCTGGACTGGCAAAAGAAAAAGAAAGAAAGGAAAAGAGAGAGAGTGATAGAGAGAGACAGAAAGAGAGAGGGGGAGGAGAGAGGGAGGAAGGAAGAAAGAAGGAAAAGAAAGCAAGAAAAAAAGTAGATGAAAAAATTGTTCGATGACCTTTGAAAGTATACTTTTAATGATAAAGCACCAAATGCCTTTTCTCATTCCTTTTTTTTTTTTTTTGCCAGTCCTTGGGCTTGAACTCAGGGCCTGGGCACTGTCCATGGGCACTTTTTGCTCAAGGTTAGCATTCTGCCACTTGAGCCACAGTATCACTTCCAGCTTTTTCTGTTTATGTGTTTCCAGGGAATTGAACCCAGGGTTTTGCGCATGCTCGTCAAGTATGTTACTAGTAGGCCTCGCTCTATGCTCTTGACCCCTTCTCTCATTCTTAATAGAAAGGAAGTGTATTAGAATTTACCATTGCCTCCAGGATGATCCTATACATTCGCTCATTAGTCAAAGGCAGCCAGGAGATTCCAGCTTGCTCAAAGTCAGAATTATTTGGGTGTCATACAAATTAGACATTTGAAAATATTCTCTGACTATTCAGAGAACCTAAAACCTAAACTGTACTGTAAACAAAAAAACAAGTGTTAATGCCACCTATGACTAATCCAGTGCTTCTGTCCATTAGGCAGAACAAACATTCTGATTTACAATCAGCTATCTACAATTACCAGCAAAGCCAGGAAAATTTTACTTTGGCAGGAGATCTCATCTCAGCATACAGAACAGATAAGATTTCTTCCTTGATAGACAATCTCTACTCATAGGTGATCTTGGTAAACAGTCTTTGCCAAGTGACTGTTAGCTAATGGGTGGCTTATTCTAGGGGTTTATCTGTTTAAATTCATCGCTCTTTGAAATCATCTTTGCACATATTAGCATATTCTTGGCTTATTTTCCTTGCACTGATTCTTTGTTTCTTTGGAGCAGGGATACTTTTATTTTGTGACTCATTTCATGTGATTTGCTTTTGAAGTGAGGAAGGAGCTCCTTTCTTCTTTAGGAATTCCTTAAAAACAAATAGAATTTCCTGTACCAAAAAAAAAAACCTAACAAAACAAAACAGCTAGCAAAGCACAGCTAGCATACCTTTATCAAGAGCAAGAGCCTCAGCCAAATTATCAGCGTTGATTTTCTTCTTTCATTAAAAATAGCGAGGAAGAAAAAGAAAATAATGCTGAGGAAGAAGAGAGGGAGCGATGTGGTTTGATAATATTAGGGATTCCTGAAGTGAATGAAATCAGCTTCAAGGTGACACCAGCCTCTCCTGGATTAATGACCTTTTGCTTGGTTTTCCTTGTTTGTACAAGCAGATGCTGTTGACATATTCCCCCAACCCTTACTTCCCTTCCATCTGGCATATTGCCAGCAATATACAGAAAAGGAGAGAGAGAGAGAGAGAGAGAGAGAGAGAGAGAGAGAGAGAGAGAGAGAGAGAGAGAGAGAGAGAGAGAGAGAGAGAGAGAGAAGGGCTCATTTTATCTTTGAGCTGCTTAAATATTTATGTTCTAATTTGTTATTGACTTCATGTGAAGTTTCTTTTTTTTAATCAAAATATAGATTGAAAAGTTTAAAGATTGCTCCTGGGAGAGCACTTAATCCATTTAAAAATAAATTTCTAATGGCAAGATTTTCTAGGCTTAAAACAAGACCGTTACGAAAGAAGATTTAAAAAAAAAATCAAACAGGCCCTGTTGATATGCTGACATTTGTAAAGGAGGATAAGAAAATTTAGTGGTGAAAATGTTAATCAAATATCATTGTGAATGCTCAATTTTTTCCAATTTTAAAAATAAATTTGATGGAAGCCCTTTTCTAGACTTCTATTTTAATTATTTTCCATTGGCAGAAAAGAAAATTATATAAAAAAAATCCAGGGCCAACTCTTGGGAATGGGTCTTTGTTGCATTTTGCTTTCCATTTCAATCTTATTTTGAGTAGACTCATGATTTCTTAGCCATAAGATGTTGGTTTTGCTGGAAAGGGTGACCTGTTAATTGAAGGGAGTGGACAACTGGCATAGCAAAAGACTGAAGTTCTAATGGTGAAAATTTAGAGAACAAAGGAAAAACAGTCAGGTTATCTGTACCTATGTATGTATGTATGTATGTATATATGTATGTATGTATGTACATAGGCGTCTACCTAGCATCTATCTATCTATCTTCTCTCCAGTGTATCCAAATGGTTATCACTTCTTTAATCTGTCCTTGAAGACACTTATAACATTTCTGTGATGCATCCCTGTCATGGTTGCCATTATGATATACCTGACATCCTTGTATATGCCTACTGACCTTGAGTTTTTCACCAGTCTTGCTGCAGTAATGAGTTGTATATCATAAGGAAGTCTTCCCTCACTGAGGAGAGTGTTAACTGGTTGTTTCAAAATTGTAACCCTGCTAAAGCTCATATTATTCACCAATTTTGTAAAGATGAGCTACTGCTTTGTATGTTTCAATCGCTACATCATGTTCTTATTTGCTTATATGAGATTTTTTTTCTGAGGCATTCCTTTACATCTTCTGCTTTCCTGAGCTAGGCAGGAATAGTAGATCCTATAATGATTCTTAGCTCATGGGCTGTTTGGGAGAAAAACCCACAGAGTCCCCTATCATCTCTAAGGCTTTCAGGAGAGATTTAGTGTTGTGTTGGTAATGGTTTTGCCTCTTGCCAGGGGAGGATGTTGTATATTGGAGTCTTGAGAAGAAACTCGCCAAACTTCTCCCATCACTTCATGTCATCCAAATCTGATACCAAATTCAAGTACAGATTCTTACTAGTGTACCAGAGCTATGTTTGTTATTCATTGTCAGACATATTCTATTAGTCAAGGTTCCGCAGATATTCTATTCTATTCTAGTCTGTTCTATTGTATTGTGCTTTATCCTTTCCAATCCTATCCTGTCCTATTCTGGACTGTCCTATCTTATCCCATTCTATCCTAGTCCTATTCTGTCCCATCACATTCTATCTAGAACATACTGGGAATTGGACTCAGAGCTTTGCACTACATGCTAGGCAAGTATAATCCAACTGCATACCAATTCATCTACTATGTAAGTGTTCTGTAATGATAATATCTCTACATTATGGTTTCATTTGGGAACCCTAACTTGAATTTGACAAAAGTACTTCTAGAAATCCTAAAAGCTAGTCCCTCTACCAGTGTCTGATAAAGAAGCAGAATCTTTTTCTGATGATCTCATTTACCTGTCAAATAGTAATTGAGGGTGTGTGAGGCAGACATCTTGTAAAATGTCTTTCAATATCTATTTGTTCCCTCTCCTAGTGTCTATTTTGACTTCTTTTTCCTTACTTCCTTTCATACAAAGCACAAAACCTACAATTTTAGATGCCGAGCCATTATGCTGATCCAAGGAATGTGATTCTGACCAAGGTAACAGAAGTAGAAAATAATTTTTTAGATTCCTAAGAAGACTTAATCACTTTCTTAGTAGAATGGATAACACTATATTACTTTACCTGTTATTTCTTCGGTCTGCTCCAAATAAAGGTACAATGGCTGGAGATTTGGAAGCCATACCATAATCATAAAATCAAGTCAAGGGAACTAGCAATTATGACCCTGAAAACTCTTGGTGAATCAAGAATAGCTGTTCCTCTTGGTCTTTATGTTCAGGTTTTCATGGGAATTTCTGAGACCCACAGCCAAATGTCATTCTTCACAGATGTAGGCAAGCAGATTTAGACAGGTACTGAAAAAATGGCATAAATATCCTAGGGTGGCATCTCTAGTGTATGGTGCTGAGGACAGGATTTGAGGACTTAGAGGTGTGACCTTTCTATACAAGCTCTGGAGCATGGAGACCTATGAAACATGTCATTGGCTATTAATACAAAGCAGAGGCAACTCTAGTGTTAATCCTACAAGCTGGAGATGAATGATTCTCTGTCTCTAGCAGACCAAATCTTTAGTAAAACAGCATTAATACCTATTTATTTTTTTCTATCAATATTTCATAAATTTGAACAGAAACAGCTGGAAAGAATTCAGATGATTTTTCTCTGTGTGTGTTTCACAGGCATCAATTATTGCTGTGGGACACCATCAGTATTGCCTAAAGCTGCAATAATTTTCCCAGTTTTAACTTTGAAGATTTTACAAATGCTAATGCAGGGATGTGTATGAATTATTACTCTTGCTCTAGCACAGCAATATTCCCTTGGAAAGAAACAGAGTCCTCATTGGGTTCATGAATAGATGAGGACTTTTTTGACTTGGGTCAGAGGCGATGTCACAGTCTGGATGGGCTTCTTATTTGTTTTTTTGTTATTGAATGAAATAAAATACATGAAGAGATGAAATAAGATGGCTAGTAAGAAATGTTTTGTATCCCTGATTCTTACAAAAGTAGCCATTCAGCATAGCAGATGTGTTAGTTATAGTCACTCCCATTTTACAGAGATGGTAATCAAGGCATAGAATAATTTTTCTTGATGGGTTTGAGTGTGTTTGCTTCCTTCATGTTTCATGAAAATAAAATTCATCACATAGAATGGAGGCAAAAAAAAATTGGAAACATGTTGGTTAAGCCAATCTTGTACTATTTTTGTGGATCATGGGGGTTGAACTAGGCCTGGGCACTGCCCCTGAGCTCTTCAGCTCAAGGCTACTGCCCTACCCTTGAGCCAAGCCCTACTTCCTGTTTTCTAGAGGTTAATTGGAAATGAGAGTCTCAGGTCCTTTTGTGCCTGGGCTAGCTTTGAACCTTGATCCTTAGATCTCAGCCTCCTGAGTAGCTAGGATTATGGGTGTGAGCCACCGTGCACAGCTTCTTGCTAGTCTGACAATCTAAAATAGCTTGGCCAACAATGACAATATTGACCCAAATAAGTACAGAAACATTTGAGTTCATTTGGATTTTATTCAGATTGCACTAGGAGAGGGAAGGAAGGGAATGTGGAAAAGGGAGAAGATCATATATGTAGCAAGTTTTGAATCACTCCTGGGGGCTGTACAAACATGAGAGCCAGACCAGGCCTTGTCTCAGCAACTCTAGGAGAACTTGATGAGAGATACATTCTTCGCATGTTGGGGTGCAAAGATAGTTCCAGGGAGAAGAAATCATTTGTATGAGGTCATACAGCTTGTATATCATGGAAGAGCAGTCCTAAGAAGAGGATGTTCTTTGGACTAAAGAAAAGTATAAGTGATGGGGATTGGAGCTCCATGAAAAAGTATGCTTGCTCTATTGGTATCTCTATAAGGCTTAGATAAGAATAATATGTCGTTCTACGCACAACAAACATTAGGACTATCCTGATATGAACATTTGATTTTTGTATTTCTTCCATATCTGTTTTTTATTCATACATCTTATAAGCAACTCTAAGCTCTTTCCAGGAAAATAAAAAAAAGTGAAGACTTCTTTTTGCTTTATAAGTACATTGATTCTTTGGTAATAAATGAGTCTACATGTAGAGGAGTTGTCAAATCACTCTCTGAGGTTTTTTTTTTTATGAGAGTTATTTTCAGTAGTTGCATGGCTTTGAATGAAACTTGTGTGACTAAATCTCTGGTGTTAATTTATCGTTGTTACAGTTGGAGAAATTAGGAAAGTTTTTGCTCCCTCCACTCTTCCTTAATGTGGTTCAGATTCAGATTTGTCAACATTTTCTCATTTGTTGACCCTTTCTCTGTGCTATCTGTTTCTTATTTCAATGCTTATTTACTTATTTTTAATTGGTCATGGGGCTTGAACTCAGAACCTGGATGCTATTATTAATTTTTAAAATTGTTTTTTGGTGGTAAATTGGAGATAAGAGTGTCATGGACTTTCCTACCAGGACTGTCTTGAACTGCAATTCTAAGATCTGAGTTTAATGTTTAATTTTGTGTTTTGACTTTTATATTTGTAAGTGGATTGTTGAGGGGGTCTCTCATTTTGGCAGAGTATATAGGTAAAATAACTATCATTTTTTCTCTGTCACAGCTATAAATGAATAAGTTGGTTTTCTACTTCCTTCAAACTTAATATTCATTGAATTGTTCTAATTATATTTTCCCTCAGATTGACATTTTTAGCAATCATATAAACTTTATCAAATAAATATTCTATTAACCTCATTTAGCAGAAGAAGACACTAAGGGAAAAAGCAGCTTCTTAGTCAGTGAGGGGGAGACACTGGGGTGCAACTGGAAATTCTATCTCTATCGGCCACTCTGTCACTGTAACAGAATAATAAAGTCAGTTTACAAGAAGGCTTATGAATTCAGAAAGTATCTTTGATCCTGTTGCTTTGGGCCTATGCTGAGGCAGAGGATGCTGGAAAGCTTGTCAAAGAGGAGTCTCTTCCTCTCCCGTGGCAAGGAAGCAACAGGAGAGAGGAGAATCTACAGCCCTATATCTTCCTCAAAGACATATCACTTAATGACCTAACTTCTTCTACTAAGCCCCACCTCCTAAAAGTCCCACAACTTCCTAATACGGCCACAAAGTGAGTACTAACCTTCAATACATGGACCTTTGAGGAGTATTTCATAGCCAAACTATACCACCATGATAAATTGCTGTTATTACTTTCACAATGTGTGCAGATAATTTCTCTCCTTAAGGATATTTTCAGTTGTTGCAATCATAGTTTGGATTAAAAATCCAATCTCACAATTGGCTTAAATATTTTTAAGCAGACTTACTGAGCTATAGCCCACATGGACACACATTTTACCTATTCAAAATATGCATTTGTGATGTATTTTTTCCAGCATATTCATGGAGTTATATCTCCATCTCTGCATTTTTTCACTCCAGAAAAAACTGTACTCCCTCATAGTCATTCTATTCTTCCTAAGCCCTAAGCAACCTCTAAATTACTTTTTATTCCTGTAGATTGATTATTCAGATATTTCATATAAATTCATGCAAATTGTATAGTAAACTGTGTGTTTTTGCTGCTCTAGTTAATATAATGTATTCATTTATATGGGAGCTTGTATCAGCACTCCACTATTTCTCATGGCCTAATGAAAACCCGTTGTGGGGATAATCACACTGCATCTCCCTATTCTTCAAATGAAGGGCAATTAGTTCTTTTAGTGTCCATAATTATGCAAAAATAAAATTTCTGTCACATAGGCAACCTAGTTCATGATTCCTTGTTTTGGCAACTCTAATGATTGAAACAAAGACAGTGTTCAAAGACCAATTCCATTGGGCAAAACAGAATCTATCTTCCCTCCTTCTCTTTCTTCTTCTCTTTCTTCCTAACTGTACCTGCCCAAAGTGAATCTTCTACTTTTCTGAACAAGTGTTTAGAGTGAGGGAGTAGTTTTTAGCTCCAACACCAAAATATTCATTTTTTCTTGCCAAATTTTATTCTATTTGCTTGAATAAATGATTTTCTTGTACTTCAATAAAATAAGTTCCAGAGATTACAAAAAATGTTAAATCCATGGGAAAAACTAGAAGCTATTCTTTCTTCAATTTTTCTTTTCTTCCTTCTTTTCTTTTTTTCATTATTTTTATTGTAATTAATAGAAGAGTTACAGTTATTTCCTTCTTTTCTTAATGTTTCCTCCCTCCCTCCCTCCCTCCCTCCTTTCCTTCTTTCCTTCCTTCCTTCCTTCCTTCCTTCCTTGCTTCCTTCCTCATTTTCTTCTTTAATGTATGTTTATTAGGGCTTGATCACCATCACAATCAATTTTAGAGGAACATAATTCACCTAACAGTCCTTGTTTACTAAACTTTTGGGGGTGATAATTTGCAAAATTATCCAAACAAAATCTAAGGCTAGCTCTTGGGTTCCCAGTGTTTAGTATGTGCTAAGAAATAGCTTTATACTATTAAGGTCCACTAATTTTGTAAAATGAAATATTTATCTAGAAAATCTTTCCTATTCTGTGCCTTAGAGGGGTATATCTTAGTGGAAATTGTGAATTTATTGCTTTCAGTTGGTTTCAGTGTTCTACATTCTGAATTTGGCTCAGATTTCAATATTTTAATTCTTTTTAAATTACTAAGTACGATGTACCTTGTTGCATTTTCTTTCAATGATCTTAAATGTTGGTCTAAAACAGTAACCAAGTGACAGCAGTGGCTAGCTTTTGCATTTTTGACCATAATATAATAATATTCAAAGAATTTTCCTTGCTTGATGTGTGGTAAAAATTTTATTTGTAGGTATAATGTGTTGCATATTGTAAAAGGGTAATTTGTTTATATTTTTTCTTCCAAATTATTTGTGCTACTGTATCAGGAAATTGTATAATGATTTTGTAATTTTCTTTATTAAAAATAGCTGAAGCAGTTGTTTTGAAAATAGTAGGAGATGAACCATACCTAATTCAACATGTTAATCATAATCAAAGTATTAAAATGATTATAACTCCAAATAACAGATATTAATTTCTTGGTATGATGTTTCTGTTCAAATCAGGAAAAAGTCTCCTGTGTCTAAGGCCACTTCCCATGGACACCGATGTCCTCCATCAGCTTCTGATCTCTGCATAAGATGAGGATCTTGTACCTCAAAAAGTTAGCTGAGAAATCACCTGTTGCAGCCTGAAAAATAAACACCAGGGACATGAGTAAATGCAACTTGTTTGAATGTCCCATTAATGCACAAAGGAAGTGATAAAAGACAAATAGTGTCCACATTTTGAGTAGTAATCAGTTGTCTCTGTTATCATGTTATTTGCATGCTCATTGTATTATTTGGTTCCTCCAGCTTCAACATAGCTTATTAGTTTTCTTTGCGTGACTAGTGGTACTTTTTTGGCTGTCTTCGGGCTTGAACTCAGAGACTGAGGTCCCTGTGATTTCTCAAGGCTAGCATCTACCACTTGAACCACAGCACCATTTCTAGCTTTTTTCTGTATACGTGCTACTGAGGAATCAAATTCAGGGCTTAGTGCTTGCTAGGCAAGCACTCTATCACTAGGCCAAACTCCCAGCCTGTGTTTGGTAGTTTTAAAGGCCCTTGAGAACAAAGACCTTTTCATAATCATATTTATGTTAAATACCCTTCTACCTTTTGCACTTAGCATTCCATAATATATATAGTATTTTTTTTGCCAGTCCTGGAGACTGAACTCAGGGCCTGAGCACTGTCCTTGGGCTTTCCTCAAGGTTAGTGTTCTACCACTTGAGTCACAGAACCAGTTCTGGCCTTTTCTATGTATGTGGCACCAAGGAGTCGAACCCGGGTCTTCGTTCATGCTAGGTAAGCACTCTACTGCTATATACATATATATATATATATATATGTTGTATTATATAGGATTTAAAGACTGTTAAGTGTCAAGCACTGCCCATACTTGATACAGTTATCATTAATTACAATTTAAGATATGAAAACTTAGAAAATGGAGGCTCATGGAAATTAAATGTCTTGTCCAAAGTCAATTCTCAGAAAGCAATGCCTCTCTAGGTAATTGTAGATGCAGATATTTCTAGGTCTGAAGTCCAGGATCTAAAATCTCAGCATAATACATTTTTAAATGTTTTTAAAAGAAAGATCATAAGAAACATTTGAATTTTTACAATCTGATCATATTATAATATTCTATTATTTTCTTTCAAACTATTGTGTTTAACTTTTTTCTTAAAATAAGAAAATCCCAAATCCCTCCAGCACCAACCACCACATTTATTTAAACATCCAAATAATAAGAAACATAGCAAAACAAAACAAAACAAAACAGGAGGTTCATGAGTTCTAGACCAGCCTTTGCTATGCAGTAAAATCTTGTAGAGGAAAAAGAAAAACTAAATGAGGACAAAATGACTGATGTATTAAAAAAAGAATTGAAGAAAGACTGGGAGAGGAGAAGGGGAAAGAAAGAAAAGAAAGAAAGGGGCTCTAAACAGTTGGAGAGAGATATGGCTTTACTAATGTGCTGGCATCATACTCAGGGTAGAGATCAGTAATATCTTGGTCCCTCAACTATGAACGAATTTGAATTTGATTGAGTTTGAACAGTGTTTGTTGTGTAGTTTCCTAACCCAGGGTAGAAAAGGTGAGGGTGATGAAGACATCTAACTACAAGAAATAACAGCTACTGTGTTTTGATGTGAGAAAGGATGGGAAAACTGTAAGAGCAGATGAGGACACTAAGGAAACTGTATTTAAGAGGCCATTTATTGTCAAGACAAGTATCTGCTTCTATAAGGCGTTGTTGCATGATAATTGCCTCTTTACCACCATTTTGAAAGGAGATAGTGCATAGGGACATTCATAATGAAGACTTTGGGGACCAAGTAAAAGATTAAAATATATTCCTTTTTGTTTTTTCTTTTCGAAGGAAGAGAAGTATGGGCTATGTGTGAAAGTGCTGAAACCTAAAATGGTTTTAGTGTATTAAGGGGAAAAAAACCCTCATATTAACTGAAAAAAAAATGCCCTCATTTAGAATAGATATCCCACTGGTTCCTCTTACCTGCTCATTGATCATGGAAAAGTTAACTTCTCTGGGACTCTTCTCTTTCTTGTAAATGAGTCTAATAATGGTAAAGAAAGCTTGACAGAGTATTAAAGTGGATTGAGAGGTAACAGAGCTCCCAGCTTTTATGGCAAATCCTGAAAAGGTTTGTTATTGCCTTTAAGGCAATGTCTTTAGGTTTGTTCATTTCCTCTATTTTCACTTATTTGGTGAATTTAAGTTTTTCCATTTTATAGTTTAGGAAAGTTACCTGAGAGATGTATTTCTTAGGGAGCTGGTTTACAATGTTTTAAGATCTATTCTACCCTAAGTCCCTCATTACTTCTTTTTTTTTTCATTGGTATTTTTAAATTGTACAAAAGAGTTACATTCCCTAAGTCAGGTTATGAGCATAGTGCTTCTCGGTCAGTGTCAACCCTTCCTTCTCCCCATTTTTCCCATTCCAATCCTTACCCACAAATTTCATAGTTCAATGTTCTGTAAGGAAGGGAAGGGAATAACTAAAATGGTGAGGCCAAGGACAGAGGGTGAATCAATATGATAGGGGCACTCACAAGACATTATTTTGGAAATGAACTTTACAACTTGGGGGTGGGGAGTGGGGGGGAGGGAAAGTGGGAGACAACCAGGGAGAGGATTACACTGCTCCACAAGAAATGTACCCCTTGAGAGATCAGCGGAAGATGGCGGCAGTTCAGGGTGAGACATACTGAGCTCCTGCCAAGATTCATGTTCTGGCAGTGCAGGAGACAGTCCTCTAACAGAACTTGATCCTAAGTAAGCTTTTGGACCACGGAGAACTCAGGCAGAGAGGAAAAAAAGGAAGAATACCAGCGCGAAAAGAGAGCCACAGCAGAGTGGTGGTGGTGGGGGGGGACAAAGGCTCTTCTGAAGCAGAGCAGTGACAGCACTCCACAGCAGCGCAGACCTGCCGGCTGCAGACAGAGCCACACAGAGCCTGTGTGAGCCTAGAGCCGACACCCGGTCATGCACGGAGCTGCCCGCTTCACGGAACCAGTGAAACCAGCAATTTGTGAGTAGCTCCGAGAAGTTTCGACTTCTACTCAGGGAATGCCATTGGGATGGAGCCCCTCCCCCACCAGCTGAGAGCAGCGCCATCCTGACTGCTGGCAACCACACAGGCCAGAGCAACTGGAGCCTGGGAGGTGTTGCTGACAGCGCCATCTAATTAGCAAAGGATTTCCTAGAGACCCCCCTTAGCCAGAAATCCGGCCCCAGCGCTGCTGAAGTCCATGCCCTACGCTGCCCGCAGACCTGGTAAACAAAGCCGCCCGCGGATCTTTCAGCTTTGTTTTACCAAACAATCTCATCTGAAAAACCACAAAGCCAAATCACAAGAGAAAAAGACTTTGTGAAGTGTTTAGATCCCGAATTTAGTGGA
Organism: Megascapheus bottae; assembly: GCF_031878675.1. Classification (NCBI taxonomy): domain Eukaryota; kingdom Metazoa; phylum Chordata; class Mammalia; order Rodentia; family Geomyidae; genus Megascapheus; species Megascapheus bottae. The sequence goes on along the minus strand of NC_143510.1, from coordinate 79,865,746 downwards.
GACACAAATTTCCTAACCATTCCCCCACCAAAAAAAAAAACAAAACTGAAAAATACCCTTTTTATTATTTTTTTTACCCCATTTCATTTGCATTTTTAAATGTTCTTATTTTTCTCTTTGCCATTTAACCTACACCTTTTTTTTCTAATGTTATGATTCATTCCTTTTCTTTTTTCTTTTTTTCTCCTCTCTTTTCCCCCAGTCCTGCTGTCACTGTGGTCGTTCCTAGAAACACAGTGACAGCTCTAGGTACAGTTTGAACAAAAATGATATCCATATTGATAGTCACCTGCTTTTTAAACTCCGAGTTCTCAAACCTAGTATCTCTTGGGTAAGAACTCAGAATAGTGAGGAATCTCCCCCCACCTTTTTTCTTTTCTTTGTTTTTTTTTGTTTTTGTTTTTGTTTTCATTTTGTGTGTGTGTGTGTGTTCTGTTTTCTTTTATTTTGTTGCTGTTTTGTTTTTCTCTCTTTTTTTCTTTTCTTTCTTAAATTGGTATCATTGAAATCTCCTATATCAACCTCTCTCTTTTCTCTATATATTCTTATTACTCTTCTTATTTTGATAAGTTCATCTAAACTTTCTACACAAATACTCTACCTGTCTATCACCTTAGGTCAGTTATCTTTACACAATACCATTTCTTCATTACTATAATATTCTTACACTCCTGTATTATTCTTTTCCTACCTCCCTTGTCATCTTTCATATTATTTTTCTATCTCTGGTCCTCTGTTCATCCTTCAACTCTTATAATGCATGGATCTACATTTGATGGTTGTTGAGCAATGCTGTGTATCTAGGTGTTCAATTATATTCTAGGTCCAGAGGGACTTAAATACAATAGAGATTGGATTGAGGGGCTTATTGTTTGGGTCATAAATTGGTCATCTGAGATTGTATTAGATTTGTATGTAACTGCACAAAAAGAAAGAGAGCGTGTTATTACCACTCTAAAAGAGCTAATATCTATTGTCAGCCAACTAAAAAGATCTAGGTTGGTTTTATCTGAAAAATTATACTCTTGTTTAGTATTAATCTTGCTCCCATCCTCAAATTGGCAGAACAAGAAACTCAAGAAAAATATCAAATCAAAGAATAGCATCTCCCACCCAACGTAAACAGGCAATGGAGCAGTCAGTGGCAAATCTAGAGGAGAGCCTTCCAAGTGCTATACAAATGCAATTGATAAACATCATTAATGAAAAATGTGAAAACATAAAGAAAAAAGATAAGGGAGGAAGCCACAGCTAAACAAGAGGAAACCATAAACATGGTGATATGTGAAAAAGGAGAAGCCATAAAGGAGGCCATAATAAAGGTTTTTCAAAGAAAAATGGACGAATTCATAGAATCTACAAAAAAACGGTGACTGAACTCCAACAAATGTCCAAAGAGAATAAAGCTGCTGAGCTAACCACTCAAATGGAAATCAAGGAGCTAAAGAAATCCATACATGATCTAAAACAAGAGATGAAAGGCATCAAAAATGAGCAATTAGAAGCAAGGGAGATGAAGAATAAAGTAGATAGCTTTGATAGTAGGTTAGGCAATGCAGAAGAGAGAATTTCCGGGGTTGAAGATAATTTTGTTGTTATAGAAAAAGAAGTAGAAAATGAATCAATTCAAATTAGGAAATTTGAGAAAACGCCACAGGAGGTCCAAGATACAATTAGGAAGCCTAATTTAAGGCTAATTGGTATTGAGGAGGGTCTAGAGAAAGAGGTCAATGGTATTGGAAATATACTTCAGGGAATCATCTCAGAGAACTTCCCAAATATCCAGAAGGGCAGGCCCATCCAGATACAAGAAGCTTTTAGAACCCCAAACAGACCTGACCAGAAAAGGACATCCCACTACCACATTATAATCTGAACTGGATCAATAGAGGCCAAAGATAGGATCCTAAAAGCAGGGAGAAGAGAACAATCACCTACAAAGGCAAACCAATCAGAATAACCTCAGATTTCTCAGCAGAGACCATGCAAATAAGAAGAGATTGGAACGATATATACCATGCCCTAAAGTCAAATAACTACCAGCCAAGAATACTGTACCCAGCTAAGCTCTCATTCATAACTGAGGGAACAATAAAAACATTCCATTGCAAGGAAAAGCTTTAATATTATGTAGCAACAAAACCAACACTACAGGAAATTCTCAAAGATGTTCTACACATGGAAAACCAACACAAATGTAATACAGAGAACGAAATGACACCTAAAACTCATAACATCTAAGGACCACAAAAACTATCAAGACACAGGCCCTAATGAAAGCTTTTAAAAATGGCAGGAACTAATAAATATTTCTCAATCCTGACTCTCAATATCAATGGACTTAACTCTCCAATTAAACGGCATAGATTATCTAGTTGGATCAAAAAACAGGATCCACCATTCTGCTGCCTTCAAGAGACACATCTTTTTTTGTGTGTGTGCTTTCCCCTGCCCCATTATTTATTATCAGTTTTTTATCGTGCATTTTTATTGTTATTATGAAGTTGATGAACAGAGTGGTTAGTTACCTTCTCTTTGAATAATGTCGCCCCTTCCCTCTGGCTCTCTCCCAGTTTTGTCCCTCCATGCCCACCCACACTTGGGAAGTTCTGGTTTAGTTTACCCCTCCTCTACACTCACATCCCTGGGGTTCTCTTGGTTTGCCCCAGTAGTATCTCCCACCCACCCACCCTTTTTTTTTTTTAATCCCACTCTCCCCAACATTCTTGGGGTTTCCCCTCCTTCAGGCCAACCACAACAGCAGCAGCTCCGGGGCGCACTTCCTCCTGCTGGGCTTCTCCGACTGGCCCTCCCTGCAGCCGGCCCTCTTCGCCTTCGTCCTCCTCTGCTACCTGCTGACCCTGACCGGCAACTCAACCATGGTGCTGCTGGCCGTGCGCGATCTGCGCCTACACACGCCCATGTACTACTTTCAGGGCCACCTGGTGCTGGTGGACGCCGGCTTCACCACCACCGTGGTGCCGCCGCTGCTGGCCAACCTGCGGTGCTGCAGTTGCCCCACGGGGGCTGCGTGGCCCAGCTGGGCACGTCGCTGGCGCTGGGCTCGGCCGAGTGCGTCCTCCTGGCGGTGATGGCGCTGGACCGCACGGCCGCCGTGTGCCGCCCGCTGCGCTACGCCGCCCTGGCCAACCCGCGCGGCTGCTGCGCGCTGGCCGCCGCCTCCTGGCTGGGCTGCGTCACCAACTCCGCAGCTCAGAGTGCCCTGCTGTGCGCGCCCCTGCGGCTGGACCACTTCATTTGCGAGCTGCCCGCGCTGCTCCAGCTTGCCTGCAGGGATGGCGGCAGCGCCTTCGAGCGCCAGCTGTTCGTCACCGCGTGGCCATCGTGCTCGTGCCATCCGCCGTCATCCTGGCCTCCTACGGGGCCGTGGGCAGTGCCGTGTGGGCCATGCGGTACCGCGGGGGCCGGAGGAAAGCCGTAGGCACGTGCAGGTCCCACCCGACGGCCGTGTGCCTTTTCTACGGCTCCGCCATCTACAACTACCTGCAGCCTGCGGGCAGCTACTGCCAGGGCCGCGGCAAGTTCGTCTCCCTCTTCTACACCGTGGTACGCTGGCGCTCAACTTGCTCATCTATGCGCTCAACTTGCTCATCTACACCCTGAGGAACGAGGAGGTGAGGGGCGCGGCGCGGAGGCTCCTGGGACCCAAGAGACACATCTTACCCCAAAAAACAAACACCTTTTGAAAATGAGAGGTTGGAATAAACTCTATCAAGCTAACGGCCCCCATAAACAGGCTGGAGTTGCCATCCTCATATCAGATGAAATAGATTTCAAACTAAAATTAGTGAGAAAAGACAAAGAAGGTTACTACATACTACTAAAGGGATCTTTCCTCCAGGAAGACATAACGATCCTAAATATTTACACACCCAATCCCGGAGCTCCAAACTTCATCAAGCAAACTTTACTTTCACTGAAACCATACATAGATCAAAACACAGTGATTGTTGGTGACTTTGACACACCACTCTCAACTATGGACAGATCAACAAGGCAAAAACTCAATAGAGAAACCTTAGAATTGAACAACTATATAGACCAACAAGATCTAACAGACATCTGCAGATTATTCCACCCAGCAACTACACAATATACGTTTTTCTCAGCAGCACATGGAACATTTTCCAAAATAGACCACAGTTTAGGCCACAAAACAAACCTGGAAAGATGCAGAAACACTGAAATTATTCCCTGCACTCTCTCAGACCACAAGGACATCAAATTGGAACTGAACACACATCTCCACCAATGAAAACCCTGTAACTCATGGAGATTGAACAACACATTGTTGAATTACCAATGGGTCATTGAAGAGATCAGAACAGAAAGCCAACAGTTTATGAAATTTAACAAAAAGGAGCACAAAAAATACCAGCTCCTTTGGGATACAGCAAAGGCAATACTCAGAGGAAAACATATAGCACTGAGTGCCTACAATAACAAATTGGAAAAATCACAAACCAACAATTTAATGTGTCACCTTAAGCTCCTGGAAAAAGAGCAACAAACCAACCCTAATCCCACATTATTAAAATCCAAGCAGAATTAAATGAATTGGAATCCAAAAAAACTATAGAAAGAATCAACAAAACAAAGTGTTGGTTCTTTGAAAGAATTAACAAATTTGACAAACCTTTAGCAAATCTTACCAAAAAAAGAAGGGAGCATACTGAAATAAACAAAATCATAGGCAAAAATGGTAATATCACTACAGAAATTACCAAGATCCAGAGTATCTTGAGAGAAAACTTCTCAAACCTTTATGCCAACAAATTTGAGAATCTAGAAGAAATGGACGAATTCCTAGCCAATATTAACATACCCACACTGAACCAAGAAGAACTAACCCAACTAAACAGGCCTATTTCAAGCACTGAAATAGAAATGGCAATAAGAGAACTTCCACCTAAGAAAAGCCCAGGGCCAGATGGATTCACAGCTAGATTCTATAAGGTCTTCAAAGCAGAGCTCACACCAATACTCCTCAAGCTCTTCAACGAAATTGAAAATGAAGGTTCTTTACCAAACTCATTCTATGAAGCCAGTATAACCCTCATCCCCAAACCAGACAGAGATTCATCAAAGAAAGAGAACTATAGACCTATTTCTTTGATGAACATCGATGCAAAACTTCTCAACAAAATACTGGCCAACCGTCTACAACAACTCATCAAAAAAATTATACACTATGATCAAACAGGATTCATCACAGGGAGGCAAAGCTGGTTCAACATACGCAAATCAATTAATATAAGTCAACACATCAACAGGAGCAGGGACAAAAATCACATGATTGTCTCAATAGATGCAGAAAAGGCATTTGACAGGATCCAACACCCCTTTATGTTAAAAGCTCTTGAGAAACTAGGAATCCATGGAACATTCCTCAATATAATAAAGGCTGTGTATGACAAACCCACAGCTAGTATTATACTTAATGGCGAAAAGCTAAAGCCATTCCCTCTAAAATCAGGAACGAGACAAGGATGCCCACTCTCTCCACTCCTCTTTAACATAGTATTAGAATTCCTAGCCAGTGCAATAAGGCAAGAAGCAAGCATAAAGGGGATCCAAATAGGGAGAGAGGAAGTAAAACTTTCCCTCTTTGCAGATGACATGATCCTGTATTTAAAGAATCCTATAGACTCTACTCCCAAGCTCCTTGAGCTGATTCAAAATTTGGAAGGGTATCAGGGTATAAAATTAACCCTCAAAAATCAACTGCCTTCCTCTACACCAACAGTGAGAGGAATGAGGCAACAATCAGGAAAGCAACTCCTTTTGCAATAGCCTCAAAGAAAATAAAGTACCTAGGAATTACCTTAACAAGAATGTAAAGGAACTTTTTGATGAAAACTTTAAAACCCTGAAAAAGGAAATTAAAGCAGAACTGAGGAAATGGAAAAACCTCCCATGCTCCTGGATTGGAAGAATCAATATCGTGAAAATGACAATCTTGCCAAGGGCTATCTACAAATTCAACGCAATACCCATCAATATCCCAATGTCATTCTTTAAAGAAATACAAGAGGCAATCCAAAATTTCATATGGAATAATAAAAGACCCCGTACAGCAAAAACACTTCTTAGCAGAAAGAACAGCACAGGAGGAATTTCAATACCAAACCTTAGGCTCTATTACAGAGCTATAATAATCAAAACAGCTTGGTACTGGCACAGGAACAGGCCTGAAGACCAATGGAATAGAACTGAATACCCAGATGTTAAACCACAGACCTATGGCTACCTAATCTTCGACAAGGGAGGCAAAAAAATAGAATAGAAGAAAAATAGCCTCTTCAACAAGTGGTGCTGGCAGAACTGGTTAAGCACATGCAGAAAACTAAAGTTGGATCCTTCTTTGTCACCCTGTACTAGAATTAACTCCAAATGGATCAAAGACCTAGAGGTAAAAGCTGACACACTGAAAACTTTACAAGAAGGAATAGGAGATACACTAGACCTCCTTGGCACAGGTCGAAACTTTCTTAATAAGGACCAAGAATCACAACAAATCAGAGAAAGGCTGGATAAGTGGGACTGCATTAAACTGCAGAGCTTTTGTATGGCAAAGGACATAGCTAGTAAACTAATTAGGAAGCCTACAGAGTGGGAGAAGATCTTCACCAACCATACAGCAGACAAAGGCCTCATATCTAAAAATATATCAACAGCTCAAAAAATTGAATCAATCTAAAACTCATCTCCAAAGTAACAACCATCCCATTAAAAGATGGGCCAAAGACTTAAAGAGAGCCTTTTCTCTGAAGAAGAAATAAGAATGGCCTATAGCCACATGAAGAAATGCTCAACATTTCTGGTCATAAAAGAAATGCAAATCAAAACAACTCTAAGATTCCACCTCACTCCAGTTAGAATGGCCAGGATCAAGAAAACTAATAACAACAGATGCTGGAGGGGATGTGGCCAGGAGGGATCACTACTGCACTATTGGTGGGAGTGCAAACTCGTTCAACCACTATGGAAAGCAGTGTGGCAGTGCCTCAAAAGACTAAACATAGAACTCCCCTATGACCCATCAATTCCACTACTTAGCATTTACCCAGTCATCCAAAAACAAAGACATACTAAATCCACCAGCACAGCAATGTGCATTGCAGCACTAGTTACCATAGCAACCTAGATGTCCCTCAGTTGATGAGTGGATCAACAAAATGTGGTATTTGTACACAATGGAATTCTATGCTGCTGTCAGAAACAATGTCATTGCCCCATTTGTTAGGAAATGTAAAGACTTAGAAAAGATCATATTAAGTGAAGTAAGCCAGACTCAAAGGAACTTAGGCTCAATGGTTTCCCTCATTTGTCATAATCAGTAGAAACCCTGTGTTCTCCTAGCAGAGATTTGCAATAGAGCAAAACCTTGATACAAAAGGCCATATAGTAGGACGCTAAATGAAAGGATCTCTAGGATATAGAAACATAAGCCATATAATGAATGATTTATGTTCTTAAGGTAGTATGTTATCTCTCATCTCTTTTGCTGTCCCTTGGTTATGTCATATTATTACAGTATCTCACTTTATTACCTGATATAGCGGATATAATTGTAATTGGTTAGTTGAAATTGGATAGGGAATGGGGGAAAACAAGATGAGGGGTAGGGGTGGGGGTGGGGGGTGGGGAAATGGGGACCAAGACATGTGAAAGGGTATCAATGTATGGGAATTAATGCACTGTCTATCTCGCAAATATCATGTAACCCTTCTATTAATTACAATAAAAATATATATTAAAAAAGAGCAAGAGAATAAAAGTGGGTAAAATTGAGAATTTCTAAAGGAAATTATTTCTAGTGGTCTCTGTGAACATTGCAATTATCCAGGAAATAAAACAAGAAAAAAAGGTTAAAAAAAAAAGAAATGTACCCCTTACATTACTTGTGTAAGTATAACCCCTCTGTACCTTTACAATGAAAATGTAAAAAATAACAAAACAACAACAAAAGAATGTCGCCATTTGCTCACCCTTCTTCTCTTCCTTCATTACTTCTTCCAAGTGCACAATACTGAACTCCATTTGTGTTAGTAATCTTTGGTTATGCAAAGAAGCTTCCATTCAACAATGTGTACTGATTGATGTCATCTCTTTCAACATTTTCTCCTATCCTTCCCTACTTTACTGAATTTTGTGGGATATACATTTCTTCACAACTGCATTCTTCCTAATTTTTCCTCTTCATTCTTCTCATTTCATTTTTGTCATCCAGTCACTTCTTAACAACACTGGGCACCATCTTTAATCTCTTTTAAAGAGCTCCAGGAGAGTCCCAGGTATCACTTGGTTTGCTGGTAATGTACTGAGTGAACTTGGGCTAGAAGCACCACCTCTCTGGACATTCACCTGACATACTTTCCTTCCTTCCTTCCTTCCTTCCTTCCTTCCTTCCTTCCTTCCTTCCTTCCTTCCTTCTTTCCTTCCTTCCTTCCTTCCCTCTAACCCTCCCTCCTTTACCCTCTCCTTCCTTCCTTCCTTCCTTCCTTCCTTCCTTCCTTCCTTCCTTCCTTCCTTCCTTCCTTCCTTCCCCTCCTCCCCTTTTCCTTCTCCTTCCCCAGGTCTTTCTCTCTCAAGTTCTCTTTCTTTCTCCTTTGTTTGTAGCCCATGTGAAGACAATCTCATTTCAATCTCTCAAATTCTAGGATTAAAGCACACACCCCTCCCAACTCTTTTAAAATATATTTCTTTTATATACTTCATAGCTTGCTTTCTTTCTTTTTTTGGGGGGAGTGGTGATCCTTGGGATTGATCCCTAGGGATTGATCCTAGGGATTGTGCTTGATAGGCTCTTGTACTGATCCATACCACCAGTCCACTCCCCTACTCCCTTTTGTACTCGTTATTTAGAGACAGGCTATGTGCCTGGACTATGGTTTCCTATTAACCCTTCTCATCTTAGCTGGGTGGCAGGTTTATACCACCACATACAGATTCTTCTTGGAGACGGTCTTTGATGAGTGGGCTTATTTGGAATCAGCTTTCTGTATAGCTGGGATGACAGGCACATGTCATGACACCCAGCTAGCTATTGGTTGAGAAGAGGGTCTCATATTCATGCTTTGAGCAGGTCTTAAATCATGATCACACTGATTTTAATTTCCCAAATAGCTAGGATAATAGGTTTGAACCACTGTGCCTGCTTCCTCCTCCTCCTTCTCCCCCTCCTCCTCGTCTTCCTCCTCCCCCTCCTAATTGTTTTAGTGTTTTAAGGGAAAACACTTCTTTATCAACAAAATCTACTATCTGTAATAGTATCTCAGTGGTTCTTCTTACCTGCTCAATAACTATGGAAAAGTTATCAACTTCCTCCTCCTCCTCCTTCTCCTCCTCCTCCTCCTCTTCTTCCTCCTCCTCCTTCTTTCTTCTCATCTTCCATCATTCTTGTACTCCCTAGTACACAAAAGGATTGTACTCAAGGCCTCCACTTGGTACATAGCACTCTATTACTTGAACCATGACTACAAACTTTTGAGAGGTTTTGTTTTGTATTTCAAATAGGGTTTTAGAGTGGTTCTGCCAGAGCTGGCCCTAGACTATGATCTTTATGCCTTTTCACTCTGAATAGCTGGGACTGTGGGCATATTGCCACCTCAGCTGAGCCTTTTACAGCATTTTCAATAAATCGAACTTTCTAAATGTATTTCTTTGGATAGATTTAAATACATACGTTGTGTGGGGTAGTCAGATTAACTTGATCTAACTCTTACCAGCTATGTGACTATAGATAAACTGCCTAGTATGGTGATGAGCACCCACTCCCTAAAGTTACTGTGAGGATTAAGAAAATTATTAACATGTTTACAGCATTTGAAATAACACTGAATACATAGTACAGGCCCTCTAAGGGATGCAGAGTTGAATATACTTTTAACAAGGTGGAAATTTAGTAGGATAAATAAAAATATACTTCCATACAAATATACTTCCATAACACGTGTTCAGTAGAGAACCAGTTGTAAAGCGAGGTGCAACATGGAGGAAGGAACTATTTCTATTGAAAGGAGCAGAGAAAGACTCATGAATTAGATTGACTGTGATGTGGACATTGAGTAATGAGCTGACATTAAGAGAAGGGTTTCTTGATAGAAGAAATAAAAGGAGTCAGGGTGGGAAGATAGAAAGTCCCCAACATGATAGTTTTCCTTAATGGGAATGTTGAGACTACTCAAGGGAGTCTAGTGAGGAATGAAACTGGGAATGTAGCCTGGGATCAAATTAGGAGGTTTACTAAGCATTGAAAGCTGTTGAAATGAAGTGATATGACATCACTTGTCAATTAGGAAGACAGTGGACATAATTTGTCAAGGAAAACTTAGAGAAGAGAAAAATGAGTCAGAGGACATTGAAATAGTCTGAGTGAAGGATTACAAGATTCTAATCTGGAATGGTGGCTGCCTAAGGGGGTATAATGTCTTAGAATTGAAAATGGGGAATATAGATGCCCTCATAAATTTGATTACCTGTCCAATTTAGCTTTTTCTCTTCGCCATGCCTTCTTCCTTTGACCTTCACATGTCTCATGGAATCCACTCTTTGATATCCCACCTGGAGTCTATAGCCCACATGTATCTAGTCATAGAATGTTTAAATGGCAAGCCATTAGCCAGTTACAAAGTCAATAGCTTTTATTCCCATTTGCTTCCGGTGGGGGATGTTTTTGAGGCAGAACAAAATCACACAACAACTAGCTTTTGTTTAATGAGGGAAAAGTTCCCAAGCAATAATTAATCGGACAGACATCCTTTTCTTACAGGAAACAAACAGATTGGGAGGTGCATTCAACCTCCTCATTATGCATCTGTGGTGGGTATTGTGTAGCAAGAAGTTTGTGGGGAACATTTTGTAATTTACCATCTGTGTACAGAGAGAAGTGTAGTTCATCATTGCCTGGGTTTTATAATAGCAAACAGGAAAGGGACGCTCTAGATCAATAGAAATAAGTAGTTGTGGTACACAGTGTCTATGTGCTTCAACGCAGAAGTTCTCTTTACTTGAAGGAATACATTTTTAACCATGGCAAGACATGAAGTTTCTCCTTAGTTATATTTGATATGGTGAAAGGAGATGTTCATGAAGCCATGTGAAAGACAAATTAGGAATGAGCAAAGAACAGAACAGGTAGAAGCAAAAAGTTTATGATTTTCAAGTAACCATGGTGTCCTGAAAAGAAGTTTTTCGTGGAGCCCAGGACCATACAGAGGCAATGAATTTTAGTGATGCTGGTGATTCTGTAGTTAAAGCTATCTATCTATCTATCTATCTATCTATCTATCTATCTATCTATCTATCTTTCTATTTATCTATTTATCCATTTATTATCTATCTATCATTTATTTTTATGTATGCGTTATAATGCATGAATATATGTCAGTAAAGAATAATTTGTTCCACAGGTGTTTACTGAACACTTAGCATGTGCCAGAATTACTATATACCTAGTTTGGGATAGCAAAGTAATATGGTTTATATTTCAATTAACTGTCTATATTTTGTGAAACTCAGTGTTTTCATTTTACTCCTTCTTCCTCTTAAAGAACTCATTCTTTGGTATCTCTTTTGTCTTTCTTAATTTTCTCTTCTTTAGTTTTAGTTGCTGTCTCACATTTTCCTTTTGTTTGAATGTACTGCTGACTGGCCACCTTGAAACTAAATTTCCCAGCTTCCTTTACAGCTAAAGTAGTGAAGTCCTGCTAAGAGATCTGCTTTTTCTCTATTCTTGCCGTCTCCCTTGTTTTCTTTCCCCATTTTTTTCTGGCCAAGTAGAACCAGTTTAGGTCCAGAGATACAAGTCATATGATGAAGATGGCAGGGCCATCAGTTTTGGCCTTGCAAATATTTAATAGGTCAGACACATTTTTGCACCTTGAGCCATGCACCTATCATTGACCTATTGTGTGAGAGGGAAAAATGAATTTCTATCTTAAGTATGCCACCATATTATATCTCTTGATTACATCAGCTTCTCTTTTATGTCAGCTCATATAGAGAGAGTACACACATCCTTAAAGCACTTAGACCTCATTCGTTCTAATGAGGTTTATTTACTTATTCGGTAAGTTAGTGAACATCCACTAAGTATCAGGCACAGAGGAACTGACAATCTAGTAGAGAAAGATAGAAGGAAAAACTATCAACACAATGAAAAATGAGAGGTGACGAGTCCTGTAACAGACTCTGTCAGGGGTGGTAACCAGAGAAAATGAAAGGATTTGGACCACTCTTAAAGTTTGCTGCAGTGACTGAAACACAAACCATGAAATGAGCATGCATTCAATACACCTGTACAATTGCTTTCACAGAATTTAGAGGCCTCCCTTCATGTGTTTCTGGGTCACTCACTAACCTTGAGCTTCTGTGTGTGTGTGTCGGCGGGGAGGGGTAGAGGGTTGCCTCCAGCGTACTGTTTTCTTACTTCAGACTTCCAACACTAGCTCTTCAAAGAGTTTTGTGTGTCTGGTATAGAGGTGGAAGTAAGGACAGAGGTTAGGTTTAGAAGGATTACTGACAATCCTGTAATAACTTTTGAAATAGCTTTTCAGATCAATTCTTATTCATTTCCCACTTTACAGAGAAGAGAGGACCAGGGAAGGATCAACAGTTATGAGAAAAACTACGAGGAAAAAAAAATCTCTACTCACCATACTTGGAAGTGGAAGATACCACTTTGTTTTCATGTTGCATTCCTGCCCCTCCCCCTCCACTAACTCTGGTGGCTTGTTTGTATTTTCCTCATGTCATCTACAATGGCTTTCTTTTATGTGGAGAATATCCTTAGGAGTCCATTGCAAAAGTTTGAGAACACGTAGAAAATCCACACTAACAAATATAATCCATATAATGCATGTCAACCAACAGATCTTAAGCATGAAGAACAATCTAGCCCTGTTTAGTTTATCCAGTGTCACCAAATCCTACTGTAGTAGTTACGTAGTAGTTATGCTTTTGCCTTCAGTTATGTGGCCTTGCTCTTTGTAAATGTTTTACCCTTTTATGACAGCATTTTCAGAATCCCTTTCCCTTTCTAGTTGTAGGGAATATGTTTCTAAACCACTCATTCTCCATGGGCCTCAGTTTCCTTCTCTATACAGCAACTAGGCAAGCTTTGAGATTTTCTTTGGGTTTCAAATTCCACAATTTGTATTCCCATGTAAGCATATTGATTAAAGTATGGTGACAACGGTAGCTGTAATGACAACAGAATGATGAATCATATTAACATTAGTGTTAATGCAATAATCAGCTGTGTTTTGTTCCATATGGCAATTTATTTCAACAATTAAACCCAGCTCCATCTGTTTTGGCATCAACAATATTCAGATGGGTTCCCGAACCACATCTTTGGAAATCATTTTATGTTTTTCAAATATTGCTATCATCAATAAATGAGTCTGTGGAGTCCTTCTGATTAAAACAACAGAAACAACTCAGTAAGGTCAAAGTCCATTTTATTTGATGAAAGAATTGTGTGGATATTTGACCTTATGTATATGTTGCACTGTCTAATCGATATGCTCAGAAAAGGGAAGTAGTCAGTGCTACAGTGCAGGCAGTGCCCCCAGGGACTCTGATTTCTGGAGAGGGCAAAGCCTGCCCAGATGCTGTCAACAGAGGATTCCTATTTTTCTGACCTGAGTATCCAAATGGGACAAGATCTGCTCCCACCTGCGAGGCAGACAAGACAAATGGTACATTTCCCACATCCGGCACCAGGCAGGCATCTTTCTTTGGTTTGGGTTGAGCTGCATTGACAGAATAGCAATAGGGAACATTTGTCTTGATCCTTATAACACCTGACAAGAAGCATGATTACTGCTGTAAGGGTATCAAAATAAAGAAAAAATGGGCTGTCCCAGAGCCTCGTTATTTATCACATTCAGAAACGCTAAGCCACACCAGCAGGGTCGAAATTCCTTGTCAAATTGCCTCTGAAAATCATTATTTTCTCCCCAGAGACAATATGTGAAGCTGAGATCCCTTACGCTGCACGTTCCCCTCTGGTTTACAAGTGTGGAGCAATCGTCTCTTGAGCCCAGGCTGGACCTGCACAGGCTGAGTGGCCTCCATGTAGCTCTTAGTATATATCTGCGGATGTATGTATGTACTTTTACCAATTTCTTTTCTTTTGACAGTTTTAGGACTTGAACTCAGAGCCTGAGTTCAATGTCCCCAAGCTTCTTTTTTTGCTCAAAGCTAACACTCTACCACTTGGGCCACAGCATCACTTCTAGCTTTTTATGTGGTACTGAGGAATTGAACCCAGAGCTTCATGCATGCTAGGCAAGCATTTCACCATTAAGCCACATTCCCAGGCCTCCAGATATGCCACTTTCTGCTGGAAAGTGGAGGAAACCACTAGTGGCTAGCTAGCTACTTCTTAACCAATATTGAATGTATATAGCGACTGCACAATTGCAATTGTTAGGATGTCTCCAGGCAAATTACAGCTGGAGATGACTTTCTTCAACCTCTTAACTCATTTTCTTCTTTATTTTTTAATTAGGCAGGCTTTCCTTTGGCCTTACAAACATCCCCTTCACCTAATCCATTGCAAGGCGACTGAATCCTGAATGAAATATGATGATGCGATTCCTATGAATAGTAGAGAAATATGATCCACACTCCTTCAGATAGGTTCCCAGTCTCTCTGCAAGAGTGACATTAAGTGTCTTTAAGATACAGAATTCTGCTTGGCCTGCACATGCTGTAGCCCATGGTTTCCTCAAAGAAATCATGAACGGTAAGAGGTCTAAGTTGTGTTTGCTTTGAAAGGCCACCTCCTCCAGTGACTTCAGTGGCCCTGAAGTAGGCTTCTTTCTTTTTTTTCCCTCTTCAAAGTGTTCTCTTTCAGCAGACCTTTTCAAAAGAGGGCACTTGCTCAAAGTTCTTTCACGAAGAGCAGCTCAAGAATTAAATCAATGTCTATGTCCTAAAGTTTGTTCAGAATTCAGCATTTTATTTGGACTTGACATTCTTCTGTACAGTGTGGAGCGGTGCCACTCAATATCGGCTGTGCATTGGAATCATCTGGAAACCTTTAGAAACTGTAGTAATGTCTGAGCCCATCTCCAGACACTAAGTAAATAACAAGTCTTGAGGGGCGAAGGTACAGGGGACTGGCATTTTATTTCTTATTTAAAAATAGTTTTTCTTTCAGTCTGAGGAGATGTTTTCTTTAAGACTAGAATTGCTTCAGAATGAGGCTGGATGAAGTATTAAGACTGCATGTATTTATTTATTTAGTCATGGGGCATGAACTCAGAGCCGGGGAGCTATTGCTAAGCTCTTTTGCTCAAGGCTAACACTCTACCACTTGGAACCAAACCACCACTTCTAGTGCGGGCACTTTGAAAAAGATCTCAGGTTATTCTCATAGGCAGTATGAGCTGAAATCCAGTGAGGGATTTCTAGAATCAGAATGTAGCCAAATAACTTACTTTTCAATGTATTCATTCAATAAATACTTGAGTGAATCCTATGTATCAGGAAAGGGACTATACACCACAAGGGATCCTAAGATGTAAAAAGCAATTTCTGAGTTGATGATAAGTTACTAGAGGCCACAGATTTTCCTTCATACACACTGACCCTATGATGTACCATAGAACTGAGAAGTCAGCTGCGAGTGAGGCACATAGGCCTCTGTTATCAACCCAGGTATAATCCAAGAAAACAGATTAAATAATAGACAATGCCCAGGCGCTGGTGGCTCATATCAGTAATTGAACCCAATATTATGTATCACCAATACTGTTAAAATAAGAGGTAACATCATAGAAAGTGAATGTTCAGTGTTGGGAATGTGGCCTAGTAGTAGAGTGTGTGCCTAGCATATACGATTCCTTGGTACCATATACACAGAAAAACCCGGAAGTGGTGCTATGGCTCAAGTGGTAGAGCAGTAGCCTTGAGAAAGCCCAAGGACATTGCCCAGGCTCTGAATTCAAACCCCATGATTGCCGAGAGAGAGAGAGAGAGAGAGAGAGAGAGAGAGAGAGAGAGAGAGAGAGAGAGAGAGAGAGAGAGAGAGAGAGAGAGAGAGAGACAGAGAGAGACAGAGAGAGACAGAGAGAGAGAGAGACAGAGACAGAGAGAGACAGAGACAGAGACAGGGACAGGGACAGAGAGACAGAGAGAAAGTGAATGTTGATTGGTGACTACATTGAATCTTGATATTTCATTTTTTAAACAATGAGAGACCAGTTAAGAAAAGTGACAAATCAGTGATGCCCCAAAAGTGGAGTGGTTAACTTCTGTTATTAGAAAACAGAATTTTCTGGCCAACTCAGAATTTGCAAAAATATCAATTATGTACTACCATTATAAAAATAAGTAATTGCAGGGCTGGCAGTTTGGCCTACCAGTAGAGTGCTTGCCTAGCATGCATGAAGACTCGGGTTCAATTCCTTGGCACATAGAAAAAAGCTGGAAGTGGTGCTGTGGCTCAAGTGGTAGAGCTCTAGCCTTGAGAAAAGTCCAAAGACAATGCTCAGGCCCTGAGTCCAAGACCCACAACTGGCAAACACAACAACAATCCCCCCCCCAAAAAAACCCCAAAATAAGTAATTGCATCTTTTTCGATTCTCTTTGATGACTATGATAAATGGAGAACAATTGGCTGAACCTACTGAATTAACTCAGAAGTTTCCTGTAAAATTTAGTCATAATTATTCCAGTTAGTAAAATGGATGCAGAATATATAGGATGGATTAAGGATTGTTATGAAAAGGTAAACACCTTGGCTATTACTGGAGTCAAGCTTGAGTTTCTAAAAAAAATTACTGAAATCATGTTATGTCAAAAGTATTTAGTGAGCTGAGGACCATGATGAATTAGCTTTCACTTATTTTTGGCTTTTGTATTATATGTGAAAATTAACTTCTGGGATTTAGGAAGATTATAATAATGAGTAAACTCTGCAGATCAAATTTAGGCTTATCAATGTTTTCCTGAGTAAGTGAACTTTTTATTCTGTTATGAGAAGTGGGTTATCTCTGAACCTGTTATATTATCAATCATAATAGTATTTTTTTTCTCCAAGGCAATTTCTTGAATGCATGATTTCAAAATCAATAAGCACCCCATAGCTTCCTGTTTGAGAATTTACTTATTCATGAGATGCATATCTCTGAGTAAATTCCCAGGAAGAATTCTTATTGCTTAATCCCACCACATTGGATTGAACGCTTATCAGTTCAAAATTAGTTCTTATTAAATTTTCTTGGCAACTTTGTAAGTGTCTTTGGGATTGGTCCCCTAGAGAGTTGTTTTCACTTTTAAATCTTAACACGAATAGAAACTCAGTTAAACATCTTAAAAACCCTTAAAAACAGGTCATTCCATTTGTAATGTGTCCCATTTCAGTATCTGCTAGGGCCAAAGGCCATATGCCATGAACATTGCTTTGTAAAAGCACTGTTTTGTAAGGCTGCATGCTTTCATTATTAGACACTAACAATCTCCATCAGTGACAGGTAGTGACAAATTGAAAGCTGGCACAGAGGAAGCTTGTATAGGAGTCTTCTCCTTTTCTGCCTTGAAAGCTGTTTTTGATGCCCTTTTGTTCTGTCACAGGATCATTAGTAGCTTCTCTTCCAATCTAGGATGAGATCTAGTGTATATGGAATTATTTTTTTGCTTACAGGTAACTAAGAAGTGATGTTCTATTCTTACTGCCTGATTAGGGGAGAAGATACCTGTTCAAAATAGCCAGACACTTGGAAATAATGCTCTGCTATGGGCTCATTTGAATAATCTCGCCACTCATTAAACACAGCTTCCAGGCAGGAGGCAGCAAAGTTCAAAAGGCAAGCCAAGGGAATATATTAGTAATAGAATTAGAGTTTAAGCCTTTAGGCATGTTTCCCCAATATTTTTGGTACTTCATTAATTACTACAAGAACGCTTTTGTCACTTAAAAAAAAGGTTAGAGGAATATTTTGACTAAGAAACATAAGAAAAAATGTATACATTTTCTGCAAGTGTTAGGTAGACTCCAATTAAATTTTAGGAGAAACTCTGGAAATTATCCAACAAGTCATTTCCTGGTTGTACAATTTAAATCCCCAGTGAGCTGAGATTAGAAGCTGTTGGCACAATTTAGCTTCGTGAGTCATTCGACCCTTGGTGGGTATGTGGATATCTTTACCTCTGCCTGCCCCCCTAACTGCGTATGTGTATATCTGTGCATGCGCATTTCATGGAACAGAACTGCTTAATGCAAAAACTAGAAAATACTTAATGAGGGAGACAAAAAGAGAGGAAAAAAGAGGTAAGAAAACAACTGCAAAAGAAGCAAAGGTTTCCTGGTGGGACCCTTAAACTGTAATTGGTACTGTCACTGGGGATTCCTCAATATTTTTTCATATATTTTTATTGTAATTAATAGAAGGGTTACATTATACTCACCAGGTAGAAGGTGCATTACTTCACATACATTGATACCCTTTCTCATGTTTTGGTCCCCATTTCCCTCCCTCAACCCCCACCCATGATCCTGTTATCCCCCCTTCTCTATCCGATTTCAAATAACCAAATAAGCATATCATATAACAAGGTAAAATACTGTAACAATATGAGATAACCAAGGGATAGCAAAAGAGATGAGAGATAACATAGTACATTAAGGACAACAATCATTCATTATATGGCTTTTTTTTCTATATCCTGGAGGCCCTTTCATTTAGCATCATCCTATATGGCCTTATGTATCTAGGTTTTGCTCTATTGTAAATCTCTGTTAGGAGAACCCAAGGTTTCTACTGATTATGTCAAATGAGGGAAACCATTGAGCCTATGTTCCTTTGAGTCTGCCTTACTTCACTTAATATGATTTTTTCTGTCTTTCCATTTCCTTACAAATGGGGCAATGTCATTGTTTCTGACAGCAGCATAGAATTCCATTGTGTACAAATACCACATCTTGTTGATCCACTCATCAACTGAGGAACATCTGGGTTGGTTCCCTATCTTTGCTATGGTAAATAGTGCTGCAATGAGCATCATTGTGCTAGTGGATTTAGTATGTCCTTGTTTCTGGATGATTAGGTAAATGCCAAGTAGTGGAATTTCTGGGTCATAGGGGGAGCTCTATGTTTAGTCTTTTGAGGAACTGCCATACTGCTTTCCATAGTGGTTGAATGAGTTTGCACTCCCACCAACAGTATAGTAGTGATCCCTTCTGGCCACATCCCCACCAGCATCTGTTGTTATTAGATTTCTTGATCATGGCCATTCTAACTGGAGTGTGGTGGAATCTCAGAGTGGTTTTGATTTGTATTTCTTTTATGGCCAGAGATGTTGAGCATTTCTTATGTGGCTATAGGCCATTCTTATTTCTTCTTCAGAGAAAAGGCTCTCTTTAAGTCTTTGACCCATCTTTTAATAGGATGGTTGTTTCTTTGGAGATTAGTTTGGTTGTGATTCAATCTTTTGAGCTGTTGATATATTTTAGATATGAGGCCTTTGTCTGTTGTATGGTCAGTGAAGATCTTCTCCCACTCTGTAGGATTTCTAGGTAGTTTGCTAGATATGTCCTTTGCCATACAGGAAGCTCTGAAGTTTAATGCAATCCCACCTTTCCACACTTTCTCTGATTTTTTGTGTTTCTTGGTCCTTCTTAAGAAAGTTTCGACCTGTACCAAGGGGACCTAGTGTATCTCCTATTTCTTCTTGTAAAATTTTCAGTGTATCTGCTTTTACCTTGAGGTCTTTGATCCATTTGGAGTTAATTCTAGTACAGGGTGACAAAGAAGGATCCAACTTTAGTTTTCTGCAGGTGCTTAACCAGTTCTTCCAGCACCACTTGTTGAAGAGGCTGTCTTTCTTACATTCTATTTTTTTTGGCTCTCTTATCAAAGACTAGGTAGCCATAGGTCCATGGGTTAATATCTGGGTCCTCAGTTCTATTCCATTGTTCTTTAGGGCTGTACTTGTGTCAGTACCAAGCTGTTTCCTCTAGATTCTCAAGTCATCATTTTAGTCCTGATCTATCATCATCAGGTGTGTCTTTGTCTATCACACTGTCTTACATGGATGGCTCACCAACATTTGAAGATATTCAATTCTATTTACATCTGAAATGGTTCAACTCAGAATCTAAGTTCATCTCCTTGCTTCGGCTGTGGATTTAATTGAGTTTTATTACCTGGGGACTCATGTCTTCTTCCAGTGTGGAAGCAAATGCCATGTACTTTGTCACTTTGTTTCTCCAGGGAATTTAAGAATATCTTGAAGTCCAAGGTTGAACAACTCCATTGTATCTCTTGGTCTTTTACCCTGCCTATAGATACACAAGCATTTGGCATATAATGAGGCTAGCCTGGATTGTGATTCCCCTGCTTCTTCATTCTTTTTTTTTTTTGCCAGTCCTGGGCTTGAGCTCAGGGCCTGAGCACTGTCCTTGGACTTTGTCAAGGCTAGAGCTCTACCACTTGAGCCTCAACACCACTTCCGGCTTTTTTCTATGTATGTGGTACCAAGGAATGGAACCCGGGTCTTCATGCATGCTAGGCAAGCACTTTAACCACTAGGCCAAACTCCAGGCCCTGCTTCTTCATTCTTGTAGCTGAGATTATAGATGTGTACCACACCCAACTTCCTGTTTGGGATGGAATTTCACTAGCTTTCTGCGCAGTCTAGCCCCAAATCTGTGTCCTTTTCATCTGTACCTCAAGAGTAGCTGAGGATATCGGCCTAATCCATTTTGTTCCATCATCTCCACTTCCTTTCTTATTCCAAATCAACAATTCATTCAAAATTGGTCTTTAAAAAAGAGCCTCGGTGATCTAGTTTTTAAACTCATTTGACTCTTTTAGGCCTATTGTATTGATTTCTTGGAAGAATTATGTGATATGATATCCACAATGTATCCTGGGGCACACGTCTTTTATATTCATGACACTGAAAATCATTGTTAGCCTGGATTGACAATTTCTTCTGAAAGATTTGAGTTTCCTTTTTTCTGCTAGCCAGGTGGTCCCACAAACCTTAAACCATTTCTAAAAAACATCTCTGCTGAAGGGGTTTCCTGTCCACACTGATGGAGTGAATCAGACCCGATTCTGTGCTGTGATTTAACACTCAGTGGAAAATTTTGGCCCCTCTTTGTCAAGGTCAAGCCACTGGGTCTCCACTGTGCCTTTCATGTGGTAGATTTATTTCCCACTTGGCATTACACACCCCATTTCCTTTCATGTTTGTATGCAGTTGCTTCTCTTGTAATAGGACATTAAAAATGGATCCTTGTTTATTTAATGATAAGGGAATAGTAAATTGGTGTTGCATTTGTATTCTGTCCAGAAAGTAAGATCAATTTTATTAATTTAGAAAGAGCTTAGCTTTTCCCCCTTACAATGGCACCTTGTATCTGTTGCCCACATTTCTCTCTTCCCTTCCTCAGAAAAAAAAAACTTGACTTCCAGTGGCTCCCTGTCTCTATTTCTCATAATACCATCAGCATGGTGTAGAGCGCCCTTATGCCTGGGTCAATTAGGAATGAGTTTGGTCTTCATTAAACTTTGTTAAAGTATGTGGTTTAGCTCTTACTGAAATTAACCTTGACCTTACCTGCTCACACTCCTCTTGTGTTCTTGGCTTTACTGCTCAGAAGGTCAAATTAGTGCCATTCTTTTCTTCCAGCCTTTTCAGTCTCTCCAGTACACTTTGACCTTAAATTTGCTTATTTTACTTTTACTATCTCAGCTAACTTCTGCTATGTGCAACAAATGGTCTTTCTACATCTTGCTTTCTATCAGTGTGTGTCATGTAACCCATCTCATAATGTGTACCTTACTTACATCTTGTATTTGTTTTTGCCAGTGCTGGGGCTTCAACTCAGGGCCTGGACACTATCCTTGGGCTTTCTCAAGGCTAGTGCTCTACCCTTGAGCCACAGTATCATTTCCAGCTTTTTCTGTGTAGTGGTACCAAGGAATCAACCCAGGACTTTTGTGCATGCTAGGCAAGCACTCTCCTATTGGCCATGGTCCTGGTCCCACATCTTGAAAATTTTCTTTCTCTTTTCTTGCTATGGTTTGATTAGGCTACTGTAACAAAATGTCATGCTAGCTATCATACAAAAACAGAAATTTCCTTATCATAGTTCTTGAGGATTGGTAGGTCAAGGTCATGGTACCAGCCAGACTCAGTGTCTGGTGAGGGCTCACTTTCTCATAAATGGTAACTTTTCACTGTATTCTCATTTGCTAAAAAGAGCAAAGTATCTATGAGCCCTTTCGTCAATCTTAATCTCATGTATGAAGTCCCTACTATCATTATCTCATTATCTTATCTGCTAATATCTTAGAAGTTAGGATTAGAACCTATACATTTTGAGGGACTACAAACATTTAGACCATAGCATTCTTCCATGTCACTCAGTAGCCCCAATATATACCCTTTTTACATCCCAAATGCACCTCGTCCATTTTAATAGCAGCTAAGTCTTGATATAGAACCCACTCAAAAGTCGAAAATCCAGAATTTCATCAAAATATCATTGAAATCATTTAAGGAAGAATCTTGAGGGTATGATATATTCTTAGGCAAATTATTCTCCGGTTATGAATTTATAAAATCAAACATATCATGTGTGCTGGTGGCTCCCTCCTGTAAGCCTCACCTACTCAGGAGGCTGCGATTCAGGAGCAACGTTTGAAGCCAGCCTTGGCAGAAAAGTCGATAAGATTCTCATCTCCAATTAACCAACTAAAAACAGGAAGTAGAACTATGGCTCAAAGTGATAGAGCACTAGCTTTGAGCAAAAAAGCTCAGAGATAGTGCCCAAGCTCTAAAGTTCAATCCCCATGACTAACAAAAACAAAACAAAGAAACAAAACAAAACAGAAACCCATAAAATACCACTGAAGTACAGGCAAGAACCAAAAGTGCATTCACAAAGAGGGAAACAGGAAAGAACAGAGGTGCAACAGGTTCTAAAATCCAGTAGGATAAATAATGTTGAATCTTAGAACAGTACTTTCCATCTGATGCCTCACCTGCTGGATATACAGATACAGAGGTTGAGTACCCAGTGATTCAGGAGTTACAGCATTTGTTGCAGTTTTCACAGGAACTTCATAACTCAGACTCCTCTAGGTTAGAATGAAAGTCTGGGAACTCTATGGTCAGAGGTCACAGGTAAGCTCACTCCAATAGCCTCATACTAGATATTTCTCTAGTAATGTCTCTCTGGTTGCCACCTATAGGGTTGTATTTTCAAACTTCTGGATGGCTCCATTCTTCACAATCTCTGTGATGGTAATGGTAGCCTATGCTTTGTCCACTGTGCAAGCAATAAAGGTGGCACTTGATAGATACCAGTAGATTTTATCATTTGGCTCATGTGATATATAGATTTGCTTTCAGGGGTTATTATTCCAGAACAGGGAGAGTGGAGCCTTGATATCCTATTTCTTCTAGGGCCTTGGTACTTTGGGCTTGTGATGGGAAAAGAAGCCTTTAAGATCTCCAAAGGCTTTGGTACATCATTCTTCTATCATTTTGATGGGCATTTGGCTTCCATCCATTTACATTTATCTCCCCATCAAGAGGTTGCTTAGCTACATCCCGGATTTTCTCTCCCGTATTTTCTCATTCTTTAAAATATGGCCAGACTGAGATTTTTCTAAATCTTTATATTCTGCTTCCTTTCGATTAAAATTTCCCTCCTTAAGTCATTTCTCTCTTTTCTCATTTTGGTGTAAGCATTCAAGAGAATCCAAGGTGCTCCTTCAATATTAGATATTTCCTCAGTCAAATATTCAATTCCATCACTCATAAGTTCTATCTTCCACAAAACACTAGGGTACGAACACGCTTCAGCCAAGTTCTTTGTCACTTTATAGCAAAGGTTGCCTTTCCTTCCATTTCCCATGATACTTTTCTCACTTCTGTCTGAGCTGTCATCAGAATGCCCTTTCTTGTCTATATTTCAGCCATCATTCTAGTCACCGCTACCTGAGGAGTCTCTAAGAAGAGTACAGTTTTCTCCATAGTTTGTTTTTTTAATTCTTCGGAGTTTTTTTTTAAACCAGAATTGTCCCTAACCTTTCTGTCTATGGTAATAGACATTTTTTTTCTAACATTCAATTCAAAATGCTTTCAAACTCTTCTTATTATTTAGTTTCAAACTTACTTCCACAATGGAAGGTTATTTATGTAGACGCTTCCCTGCTTCTTAGTGCTAACGTGGTCTTAGTTGATTTGAACCATTGCAACAAAATATCATAAACTGGGTAGTTAATGAGGTACAGGAATTTATTTTTCATAGTTCCTGAGGATGTAAAACTCTAAATAGAGCCAATGGATGCAGCGTCTGGTGAGAGTTCATTTCTCATAAATTATGTCTTCCTACCATGTAATCACATACCAAAGGGGACAACATAGCTTTCTGGGACTTTTTTTTTTTAATAAAGCATTCATACTGTTCATGATAGCTTTCTGGATATTTTGTAAAAAAAAAATAAAGGCAGTAATCCCCACAACCTAATCACTTCTAAAGGCTTTTACTCCTAACACCATTTTCTTGCAGGTTAGCATTTCAACATATGGAATCTGGAGGATATGAACTTTTAGACCATAGAAGTTGTCTTTGATACTATACTCTCCTGCTCTTTCTCCTACTACTCTCACCAGATCTGATCCCTAGAGTGGTGGTCCCTTTTACATCCCACATTGCTTAGCTTCTCTATGCCATCTTTTCTGTACTGTGCTAGTACCCATTGTAATTGTTAACCTAGTGACTCCCTCAAGTCTTTATCTTCAGGCTAGTTCCTCTGCGGAGTTCTAAGTATTATCTACCTAGTTGCCTTCAAACATGGGGATTAGAGACTCAACAAAACTAGAAAAAAAAAGATCTCAGCATCTTTCTCACAAATGAGTACCCCCTCCTATATCCCAGTTTTTGGGGCACCATTATTCAGCACTTACCTCCTCCTCCTCCAGTGGGGGATGTCATCTTTCATGGACCAACAGCTAGTTTCACAGGCTGATTGTTTTTCTCTTATTTTCCTTCTTTATAAAATGCAAATGAGGATGCTGATTTCATAAACTTGTGATATATCACAAGTCTCTCTTAATATTATGTATGATATATTATTTGTATATAATATACAATAGTATATGTTATATATTGCACATATAATATGTTGTATATAACATACATATTCTATATTTTATATTTCACATATAAGATACAGTGTATAATATATATATATGTTAGCAAAGTGGAAAATACAATAAAAACAATTTTACCCCAGTCCTTCATTTTTTACTCCATATTGAATATCCTGTCAGTCACAAATCTAATATCTATCTCGAGGTCCCTGCTTATTATAAGTGCCTTTGTAATTACCCACTTCAGACTTTGGTTCCTTTCAAGTCCTCTTAGGTTACATGAATTTTCCTGTTTTCTTTATCCCCCACCTTGTCAGTTGTCAATCCATATTCTACCATTTTCCCATAACCATCTTCATAAATGATATATCTGATTATATAACACATATCCCTGGAAATGTTCATATTGTTCCATTGTCCTGAGTATGACATTTAAATGTCTTTGCAGGGCTGTCATGGTCTAGCATCTGCTAAACTCTTCTGGCTTGTCACTCCATGCTCATTTATTTTGAGAACCAATTGCAGACATGTGCCAATCTCTTTCTCTCCCTTTGGACCCCTCCTCTCTCCCTCTCTCTCTCTCTGGACCCCTCCTCTCTCTCTCTCTCTCTCTCTCTCTCTCTCTCTCTCTCTCTCTCTCTCTCTCTCTCTCTCTCTCTCTCTCTGTGTGTAGTTTAATTTATCTCTTAGATTGTGGCTTCCAAGTCTAGATTAACTATATCTACTTTTCTCCTTCTAGGGATTTCTTTTGTATAACTCACAAGGAAAAATGTGTGTATATTAAGCTATGCAATGTGATGACTTGTTAAACATCATATAATGATTGCCACAACCAAATTACTCAACTCATCCTTTATGACATTTGGTTATCATTATGTCTTTCTGTATTTTTTGTTTGTTTATGTATGTGTATGACATGTTGTGTGTGTGTGTGTGCGCGCGCGTGCGCGCGCGTGCGTGTGCATATGATTGTGTGTGTACAGTGAAAGTCTGATCTCTTAGTAAAATATAAGAAAATACAGCATTATTTGCTATGGTTATCATTAGAACTTCCTCATCTTGTATCTGCAAGTTTGTATACTGTCATACTCTGGTTTTCAGTCGCAGTACACTGAGATTGGACCATTTATAAAGAGAAGATGTTTATTTTAGTCCACCATGCTGTCGGCAGGCAAGTGGCAGAGCAGGTGGGTCACATCTGATGAGGGCACTTGCTGCTTCAAATAATTACAGGAAGGGGAAGGGAAAGCAGGTGCATGGAGGAGAAAGACAAAAATTCCAAGCCAGTGGAACTTGTGTTACAACAACTTGTCCTTGAAGTAATTAATTATCATGACCTGTTCTTGAGGTCACTTATCCAGTCCTGTCTTTAAATATGTTTCTCACTGGAGAAGGGAAAATGCCCATTCCTGAGGATTCCACCACTGAGACCCAAGCACTGTATAGTAAGCCCCATCTTCCAATATTCCACCCTGAGGAATTCAGACTCAGCCTGAGTTTTGGAGGGAACAAATCACATCCAAATCACAACATACCTTTTCGTCAACATCTTCCCATCTTCCGCACCTTCAACTCTGACAGCAATTTCATTTTCTGTTCCTGAGATCCACACAGAAGTGACATGCAATATTTGTCTTCCTGTACCAAACATATTTTACTTAGTATAGGGTCCTTTAGGTTTATCTATGTAAAATGAAGAGGCAGTCTACAGAGTGGAAGAAAATATACTGAGTTAATATCCAAAATGCATAAGAAACCTATACATCTCAACAGCAAATCAACCAACCAACTCAAAACAAAAATCCTATCATCTGATCAAAAAAGTGGGCAGAGGACTTGAATAGTTTTTTTTCCAAAGCTATACAAAAGGCCCAAGGAAGATATATGACAAAGGTATATTATATTAAAAAGTACTCCACACCCATGAATCTTCAGGAAAATACAAATTCTGGTTACAATCACATCACACCTGCCTGAATGACTCTTCTGAAATGTTATTGAATGTGTGGCAGAAACAGAACCCTGCTGTACTGTTGGGAATGTAAAACTGTATAGTTATTATGGAAAACAGTATAGAGATAACTCAAAACTTCATAGACAGAGCTACTATCTGACTCAGCCAACCCTTCTCTGGGTGTGTATCAAGACCAATAATTCAGTATCTTGAAGAGCTACACTTATGCATGTTTGCACTCAGATTCACACTAATCACTACATTATATTGAAATTTAGCTTCTCCCAGGGTTGCCTGATTTAATACATGCAGAATATACCAGGTTAAACTTACATTTTAGATAAACTATGAATCATTTTCATAGGTTGAAGTCTTACCTGCTGAAATCTTATCTTCCACGGATGGATCTCACATGAGGGGGTGGATTCCATTGTTGGCCAAAACTACTGCACATGGTTGCTTAAGGTAGGATAAAAGACCATACCATGTCATGAAGTATGCATAGCTCCTTAAAAAGTTAAGTATTATGTACTTATATACTCTTGGTCGATCATTTCAATATTCTTCTCATCACGAAACATGTTTTTTCACCTTCTTGTCTATCTCTTTGTGTCAAAAGTCAGAGGTTTTGAAATTGACCTCTCTCACCACCATCTACATTTTCAAGTTGTAATCTTCATCATGTCAGAAGGAAGCCTGTTCTGCCACAATTTCCACTGTAAAACAAAACAGATACCAAAATATAACTTGCACAACTCAACAGCCTTTTCCTTTGTTGATCTGCTTTTGAAGGGCTTTTGTTCTCTTAAATCCAAGTGTTTTCTGCATTTGCTTAGCTAAGCCATAGTCTAATCCTCAAGATTTATTTGTCCAACAAATCGTTAGATGTAGGAAAGAGTAAACATTTGAATTTTGATTAATTTGGGATGCAAGTGCATCTGAGAGTTAATGTACACATGCCATCTCAGAGGAACCGCTTCAAAATAAAAGTATAACAAAGGCAGAGTTCACAGCCAATGAGCCTCAAGACTCAGCTGGCCAAATGGAGGTCTTTCTTTGTATAGACTATGAACATAACAGAAAGAAATTAGTTTCCAGGTAAATTCCTTATGCTTTGAACCATTGATGCTAGGGATTAAAGACAAAAAGCCTTGAGTTCTTTAAACAAAAGGAAAAATGCATATCTCTTGATATGGATATCAATTTATTATGCCAATGGTCAATCACTTTTCTCTTT
Source organism: Megascapheus bottae (assembly GCF_031878675.1). Taxonomy (NCBI): domain Eukaryota; kingdom Metazoa; phylum Chordata; class Mammalia; order Rodentia; family Geomyidae; genus Megascapheus; species Megascapheus bottae. Next base: position 79,837,400 of record NC_143510.1, on the reverse strand, counting down.
TAATTGTGCTTGTTCAAGAAAAATGATGCATTGCTCTCATGGTTGGAAAAACCACACTGTACTAGGTTTTCAATCTATTTTTCTCAAGAAAGTAGCGCCATAGAGATTATGACCTAGACTTACTTGACACCTGGGATAAAAAAGAAAATTGAACAAGCAAACAACTTCCACATTCTTTAAGAAAAAGAAAACTATTTTGGGTTAGTAATACCAGTAAATAGCGCGTTAGCTTTTTGGGTGGTATATGACATATACAAGTCTGAGTGGGAAAAAATAAATCTCCTAGAAAATTTAATTCCCAGGGAATTAAATACCTTAAAATCAAGAGACCCGCTCATGATTGAATTTAATTGAACTATTTCTCAGTAGCTGGTATTTAGCTTGCTTTCTTTATATTTAATGTCACTGTAAGTAGAGAGATTGTGAACCGGGTCTCTGGGCTCATCATGCTGTCTTGTACAGAAGGAATCTGTGGGGCTTTACCGAGCAGCGGTCAGTGAGGGGGTATTGAGTTACTGAGGTTGAATATCGGCACTGTTTGTCTACACTTTTCCAGATAAGGACAAGAAAATTGCACCTGGAGACCATAAGAAGTGCCAAGAGTAATTTGTAGCCAGGGAGCTAAATGCGATCTTGCAGGAGGTCAAGTTTGCTTTGGCCAGGAGATGTCACTATTGTCAACAGGCATTACGTGAGATGGAGGGAAGATAAAGCGGGTGGCTAGCACTGTTTGACAAGGACAGGAGACAATTTTTTTCTGGTTTCTCCTCTTGTCTCCTCCCCTTCTCTCTTGTTCTCCCTTTCCTTCTTTACCTGATGTATTTCACCTACACATACTTCTCTTACATGGAGTAAATGTGCTGCAATATTATTGACAGGGAGAAAAATTCAGTGATGGGTGAAGAATGGAAAACAGTTTACTTAGTGTTTGGGTCACCACTCCCACCTACATTTGAAAAAACAAACCAATTTTTCTCCTGCTTTGACTTTATGATTTCAAATAAATAAAATTTGGATATATCAAGTAATGACAATGGATTATATTCTGTTCCTGTACAATTCAGTGAAACACCTTAAGAGTATACACAATATTCAGAGTAGTCTTTCCAGTCCACACTCCATGCTAATACTTCAACTTTTATGAACAGAAGGGTTTGAAAACTTTTGAGTCTTTCTTATTTTTGCCCAGGCTCTGAAGTCTGAGACTTCTGAAGGCTGAGACTCTCCTTTGGTGAAACCAGCTATGTAAATCATCTTTGGCCTCACTGTCCTCATCAAGAACATAGGGTAATAGTGCTATTCTTGAGACATGTTGATGGGAGGCAGTGAGAACAACAAACATAATATATTCCAAGTTCTCATGGTGCCTGGCATACAACTAGAGTTTACCTAGGATGTTCACTGTTGACAACTAGTGTTGGCATCTTGAGAGTAGAGAGGTTGGAGCAGGGTCGGAGACTCACAGTGTCCTTCAAGCTTTCCTAACCAGTCTGTTCTTTGGAACTTGGGACAAGACCATTTTCCTTTCATATCTACCGTGATCTTCCATGAGGTGGTGCTTTACAAAATGTATTCCTGGCTGGGCACGGTGGCTCACGCCTGTAATCCTAGCTACTCAGGAGGCTGAGATCTGAGGATCACGATTCAAAGCCAGCTGGGGCACTAAAATTGGTGAGATTCTTATCTCCAATGAACCACAAGAAAGCCTGAAGTGGCGCTGTGGTGCCAGAAGTAGGGCAGTAGCCTTAAGCTAAAGAGCTCAGGGACAGCACCCAGCCCCAGAGTTCAAGCTCCATGACAAAAAAAAATGTATTCCTGGTAGCCCTTGGTTGGAAGATTTCCTTGGTTGGAAGATGTGTTTTCAATGTTTGTTTTTTTCTTTTTCTTCTTCTTTGGAGGTCCAACTTCTTTACCTCTTTCCCGCTCCAGATAGGTATCTACTTTTCCTGTGTAGATTTCTTCTTCTTTCTGTGGCCAAATTTCTGTCCATGCTGAGACCTTACTTTACAAACTTGCTTGTTATTATTTCTGTTTTGTCTCTCATCTAGTTGTAATAGATATGGAAGTTATATTTCCTCAAGCTACACACATACATATAATATATATTTGGTTTCTTAAGGATCAGAAGGACATTGTTTTTTTCCTTTTATTCCAAGTATACATGAGAGACTAAATCCATTTTTTCCACTGCTTGTTTTATTGAGGGTTCAGCATGTCAGGGAAACGTGTTGAGACAGACACAAGCAAGTTACTTTGAAAATAAGGAAGATGAAGGAACGCACTGGAGACGCAGGGTTGAAGGTGGGGAAAGGAAGGTTTTGAAAGAAGTCAGAGGAACCAGGCTTGGAAGTTGACAATGCTTTGGCTCTGAGTTAAAGTCTTAGTACCATAAAAAACAGTTGGATGAAATGGACATGTCACTGCTTCTGAGGAATTATAATCCAGCCAGGGCATTCGAAGCTCAGAGGGTTAAGAAAGGCATGTGTATGCAGGGAAAGAGGAATCTAACTTGGTCTAAGAACCTACTAAGTGGAAATTATCTGAGAGAAGGATTAAGTACAGAAGATAAAAAGCCAGCTGGGCATGGTGGCTCACACCTGTAATCCTAGCTACTCAGGAGGCTGAGATCTGAGAATCAAGGTTCAAAGCCAGCTCAGGCACAGAAAGACCTGAGAGTCTTATCTCCAATTAACCTCTAGAAAATGGAAAGTGGGGTTTGGTTCCAGGGTAAGGGCATTAACCTTGAGCTGAAGAGCTCAGGGACAATGCCCAGGCCCAGTTCAAGCCCCACGACCCACAAAAAAAGAAGAAGGAGAAAGAGGAGCAGGACGAGGATGAGGAGGAGGAGGAGGAGAGGGTGGAGGAGAAGGAGGAGCAGGAAGAGGAGGAGGAGGAGGAGGAGGAAGAGGAGGAGGAAGAGGAGGAGGAGGAGGAGGAGCCAATGGGCTAAGGCCCATTAAGAGGATGGTAAATGTAGAAATATAGTGGAGTATCTGGAACTTACATACAGAGAATTGTGACCTAGAGGTCTTTATGGAAGGCCAGGTAAGACATGGTAAAAGCACTGTCATAGATCAAGAACACCAAGAAGTCCCTTATGGGAACACAAGGGATTCAACTTCTTTGGTGGAAGATCTGAGAGAGGTTGAAATAGGAGCAAATCAGTCAGTCAGGCACTACATGTGGAATCCACCTGAGTGATATAGCTGGAGCTTGGTCTGAGTAGGTAATGAAGGACACTGGATTATAACCTTGTAGGGTCTCAGTTTCCTTATCAGCACAGGGAATGACTTGATTAAACACTTGCATCCTTTCTGGAAATTTCTATGATTTGGTGGCCTGACATTGCCTTGGGAGATGGTGTGATACTACATGATTTATGTGATCATCTTTTGCCCTCCTATGCTTCTGGGGATGAGGGTGCTTTTGCTGGATTTAGGGGTTTGCTAGAAATTCCTCACATAGGACATTCATGATGCCAGAGCTCATGGAAGTACTTGATAACTGTTTAAAACTGTTCACAGTTTTTCTTTGAGTTAATTTAGAACAGAGAATGTAGGGTTACTAACATTTTGCCTTTGGTTGAAAACTTTGCTTTTGGGGTTTGGTTTTGATTTTAGTTTTGTTCTTTTTTTAAATTTGTACAGGAAACTTCAGACACAACAAAACAAACAGCTTCATCTGACAGTTTCAATGCTGGCTCCAGTGGAAGGGATGTTGAGAACATTTTGTATACATTTCCCCTCAGGAAGCATAAATCCCATGAAATATCTCAAGAATTTTATGCCATGACAGTCTTTCCCATCCAACAGGAAGAGAAACCCAACTATGATAGAGTTTATTGCTTTTTTCTGACTATGAAAATATATGCTCGGCCGAACATTTGAAAAATATTAAAAATATATAAAAAAGAAAATACAAATACAAATACAAATAAATAGGGAAGTTTGTCTATTCATACACATATACACACCCTCTTTTTGCTCTTGCAAGGAAGATTAATACTTATGACTATGCTGTCAGCATTTAGATCCTAGGTTCAAATTTAATAGCTCTTAGGTTAAATTCCAGAAATTTCTACCTCTTCAAGTTTCACTTTACTCACCTGTAAAATAAACCTTGAAGTAATATCTCTTTCTAAGAGGAAGAGCTAAATGAAAGAAAGAAGTACACAAACAGATTCTAGTATAAATTTAATTTGCTAGAACAAATGCAGTTTATTTTGTTTTGCTTTTTCTCTTTAAATCTTAAGAGTGGCATCTTTTTTTCTATTTGTTTTCCATTATTTTTAGTTTCTTTTATGTTACAGAAGGTGTACATTCTATATTGTTAGTAGCTGTCTTTGGATTTTGCTTGAAAATTTACTTTGTACTCTCTTAATTAATGGAATCAAGAAAGGTATTTTGTGGCCTTTTCCCACCATGTGAAAAGGGGGTGAGGAAGAATGTTTAAATACTGGAGGCATGCAGGTTAGCTGGCTCATTGCATGCATACCTTGTCTGAATTTTTGAACAGGTAGGTGATTCATCTCATTGCCAAATGAGGAAACAAATTCAGAGAGGTTAAATGGCCTCTGATCACATCATGTTGATATGGGGAACTAGGAGCAGAACACAATTCATTCTGATTGTAAATCTTTCACTTCTTGGCTCATCTCCTTAATACTGAGTAGTCCTGGAGTTTTTGTTTGTTATTTCTGAGGACAAAAGATCTGCCATTTTCTGCATCAGCCTAATTCATGAGACCTATCAGAAGGCCTTTGCTGCTGTGGATTTTGTCCTTACTTTGTCCTCTGGGTTCCATTCCTCACTCCTTTTAGAAAGAGTCCATCAGCCGTTCTCTTTATATTCTTGGGTTAAACAAGTGCCGCAGGGGAATAAGACATAACTTCGCCCTTAAGAAAGTTTCTGATGAAGTACTACTCAAATACTATAAAGTAATTAGAGAACAACTATGAAACTGTAAAGAATACAAATGAAAATATATTGTGCGTGATGATCAACTTAGGAAAGTTCAACATGAGGAGAAGAAAACACTGGAGTATAATTTCCAGTGAAGGTTTATCTCTACTCTATCTCTGACTCCATCTTCAATGATATAATTATAATTGAGAATTGGGGATTCAAAGTACATTATTAGAGCTAAATGGTAATGTAATAGCAAAAGAAACTTCTGTGGGGGTCCTGGGATGTTTGATGTAAATGTAAAACAGATTTTACTAAAATAATAAATGTCAAATATAAAATCCATTGTTTCCAATTACTGCCACTTCACAGACTTTAACTACCTCATTTAGCCAAAGCATAAGGGGAAAATATTTTGTGTTTGAAAATGTAAATTAAAACATTTTCCAGTGCAGCCACAATGCTGTATTATTGAGCTTGGCAGACCACTGCTCTAGCTCATATGGTCCATTACCCTGGCCCAGCGCCTTGCCGCTTATCGGGGCTGCAAGACTTTCTCTGCTTCAGACACTGCTTCTTTGATAAGAATGATCACTTTGCTAGATGTAGAAATCTCAAATGCGCTAACCTGGGGTTTTCACCGGAAACTGATGAAAGAGGAAGGGCACAATGATGGTTTTTGGTTTTGTTTTATTCAGGCTCATTTCTCCCACTTTGTCATGAAAGAATCAGGATACGTGATCTCCATGAAGCCTTTTCAGCCTTTCTGGTTAAAAATACTCAGTCCTTTTGCCTGTTGAAGGTTCTTCTTGCACAGTTCAGAGAAGTCACAGGGAGTTTTGTTTTAAACCAGGATCAGCTTGAAGATGTAGTATACACTCCGTGTTTCTGACATGCTTTAGGGGTTCAGTGTGGGTTTTTTTTTTTTTTTTGCTCATTTCCCATTCTGTTATAGCCTTTAGACCTTCATAGTCTCCCGCTCATTTGTTTCTTCTTTCTCATGCCTTGGCTATCCTTGATCTTGGAGCCATTTAGTAATGAGACAAATTATGTAGTATCTGCAGGCTTCACTTGCTAGTTTTATAAGGTTGTGTCAAATATCTGAGAAGAAAAATCCTTAAAAGAGGAAAGACTGGTAGTTCTGGATTTCACAAGTGTTAATCTTGTAGCCTGCTGGTTTCATTGCTATGGGCCTGAGGCCATGCTGCATCTCATGGTAAAGTCAGGGAAAACAGCTCACCTCAGGAAGCACAGGAATTTAATTCCCCTCCCTTGAGAAATAAGAGTTGGCTTCTCATGGAAGATCATCTGATGTGGTTTACTGGCTGTAGAGAGACTTGCTTTTAGGGGCATGTAACAAACTGACTCATGAGATAACTGATCTCAGGTGTCACCGGGGAACTAATACAGAATGACTTCTCATGCATGCCTATGATATATGCATCCTCATGCTGCTAAGTAAACACTATGTAAACATATGGTAGGTAGCTAACCTTCTTTTTTGTCTAAGAAATCTCTGTTTCATTTTACTTTAAGGAATGCTCTTTTTGTCTCTCTAAACATAGGGTTTTGGTTTTTGGGGAAAAAACCCTATACTTTTATCTTCTCCATCAATTGTATCTCTACTAGCTGGTATAAGATTGGTAACCTTTAAAACCAAACCATTTTGGGGGGTCTAATATGGTAATGAGAGCACTTTCTAGGCTGTAAGAACTTTAATAAGAGAAAGTGAGATCCATGATTGATAGTGCCGCTAGCCATGTCCGCTGATAGGTGGAAAGGGATTGAGAGAATTCAGAATGTACAAGGAGAAGCAGGCACGAGAGGTTTAAAGAAATAGTAGTAGTAAGGAGGTAGCCTGGCACCTCTGGAATGCTTGGTTTCCTACAGTCAAGAAGTTAACAGGGAGTACTCTGTTTTTAAAATGTGACTTGAAAACTTGATTAGAATTAAGGCATGAGAGATAAGAGATAGTGCGAGAAAAGAGTGTCTCAGGTGAAAAAAAAAGTCTTGAGAGGTAAGAGAATGCACAAGACACTCCAAAATTATTCAGTGTGCCAGGAGCCAAGAGTGAGAGCACAATACTGATAGATGGGTTAGAGAGTTGAAGAGATGTTGGTTATAAAGAACATTCCTGTAAGTGTGCAGGAAAGACTTTGCCCTGGATTATATCTGGTGGGAAACGAGGAAATCCTGAAGGAATATAAAACAGGAAAAAAGCACAACCAGGTCTGTATTTCAGAAGGATTACTCATGCAGTATTTCTTTATTTCTTTTTTGAATTGTATGTTATTGTCAGAGAAATGTACAGAGGGTTTACAGTTACATTCATCAGGTAGTGGGTACATTATTTCTTGAACATTGATACCACTTCTCATGTTTTCTCCCACTTTTCCTCCCCTGACCCCCTCCCAATCATCTTGTTTTTCCCTTTCCCTTCCCTTTGCGAAATAAACAAATAAACATATATGCCAGGTAACAAAGTCAGATACAGTAACAATATGAGATAAGCCATAAGGGGAAAAAAGAGAAAAGAAATAACTTCACATAGTACATTAAGAACAACAAGCACAAAAATAAACCTCTTGTTTCCATATCCTAGAGTTCATTTCGCTTAGTCTCATCCTATATGGTCATATGTGCGTAGCTTTTGAACTATTGTGATCCTCTGCTAGGAGAATCCTAGATGTGAACTAATTATTACAAATGAGGGAAACTATGAAGTCTACATTTCTTTGGGTCTGGCCTACTTCACTTAATATGATTTTTTTTCCAAGTCTTTCCATTTCCTTACATATGGGGTGATGTTATTCTTTCTTATGGCAGCAGAGAATTCCATTGTATATAAGTAACACATCTTGTTGATCCAATCATCTAATGAGGGGCATCTGGGTTGGTTCCATATCTTAGCCATAGTAAATAATCATGCAGTAATTTTTTGCCAGTCCTGGGACTTGAACTCCAGGCCCGAGCATTGTTCTCAGGCTTTCCTCAAGGCTAGCATTTTACCACTTGAGCCATAGGACCAGTTCTGGCTTTTCTATGTATGTGGTACTGAGGGATCGAACCTGGATCTTTGGGCATGCTAGACAAGCTCTCTACCACTAGGCCAAATTCCTGGCTCTAATCATGCAATATTTCTTACTGGGATCACCACTGGCATTTTGGGTGGAGTAATTCTTCATATTGGCAAGTATTCATTCTAGTTACAGTCACAGATTAATTCCTTACTCTTCCACCACTATCCCCCTTTCTAATAAGACATTCATATCCCAATTCCTGGAGCCTGTAAAAAGGTTATATTATGTGACAAAAGGGATTTTATCAACAAAAGTAAATATATCTCTGGCCCTTAAATTAGGGAAATGATAGTGATTTCCTAGATTGGTGAGTCCAATATATTCAAGTGGGCCCTTTGAAGTAGAAGAGAAGGACAGAGGAGCCAACTAAATATCTGGCAGAATACAAGGCAGGGAAAGAAATCCATCCATCATTACTATCACTGAAAGTGGAAGAAGCCAGGCACCAAGAAATGTAGGGAGTCCCTTGAGGCAGAAAACAGTCTCTGTGGACAGCCAAGAGACCAGACACCTCAGTGCTACTAATACATGAGGGTAAATTCTATCAGCATTCTGTTCTTCCTTACAAGGGGATTCTCCCTTAGGGCTTCCAGTTAAGGAATTGAGGCCCTTCTGACACTTGGAATTTCCCCAATGTCAGACTCAAATATATAGAGCAGAGATCACAAATTAATGTGATTTTCAGCCCCTAAAACTGTGGAATTTTGGAAGCCCAGCAATAGGTAAAGAATGCATTAGGCATTTCAATATCTTTGATTCTAGCTCCTCAGTGCCAGTATCTGGTACCCTAACCCCAGTAATGACGACAACCACTAAAAATGGCACCCAGTTTTAAGAACAGTTTGCCAGGACAGTGAGGCGTATAATTTAGTCAGTGTGCCCTTGAATGTAAACCACTTCTATGGAGAATTATGGCCAGGAAAGGACTGGGTAGAGACCTGTTAGGAGATTGTTGGGGTATCTTTTTGCCAGTCCTGGGGCTTAAAGTAAGGGCCTGGGCACTGTTCTTGAGCTTTCTCGAGGCTAGAGCTCTACCACTTGAGCCACTGCACCACTTCTGGCTTTTTCTGTGTATGTGGTACCAAGGAATGAAACTCGGGGCTTCATGCATGCTAGGCAAGCACTCTACCACTAGGTCTACCTCTGGCCGATTGTTGGGTATTTAAGATGAAGGATAGCCTGGAACAAGATAGAAGTCATGAGAGTAGAGAGGGGGATGAACTGGAGAGATAATTAGGAGGTCTAATCTTGCTAATGTAAGGACATAGCAGCAGTGTTAATTTGGATTAGAGGTAAGCTGCCTCTGTCCTATAGACTTCGGCTTCTACCACCCTTCTCTTGGTTACAGACTTAGTATCTCTGGAAGAATTTGATTCTTCACATCCCTCTTCCCCAGTGAATGGGAAGACTGTCCTCTCAAAGTTGTTAGCAACTTGTACCAAGATCAGCCAAAGAAGGGAAATGACCGCAAAGCTACTGCAAAGCCACAAGGCCCTTTATGGCCAAAGGCACCCAGTTGGTGAAACACAGTAATTGCTTAAACAGCTTCCAGCCACTCCTCACTATAGTTGTCTCTAGGAAACAGGAACAGATTCTATATTTTCTAGCATAAGTAACTTGGGACATCAATACGGATGAGCTAAAATTTGAACCAAGATGTTTGGTTGATCCTCCAAAACTCCTGCATGCAATTAAAGAATATTTTACCCTCAAGAGCACAGTCATGCACTTCCATTAATTGATGGACTGGGTACATTAATTGATGGGCATATGCATATAATGGTGGCCTTGTAAGTTTATGACCTAATGACTCCTCTCATCTAGTGTCATTGTCACCCTTGTAGCATGATAGTACAGCATATCAGTCATGTGTTTTCTGTGATGCAGGTTAAACAAATCTACTGCCAGTCTTCATAAAGCACAGAACATTGAATTATTTGTAGTGGCTAATACTTGCTAATGATACTAAAGGACTATGTGACTGGACTGTGTATTTACTACACGCCATTTTTATGGTTATTTTAGAGTGTGCTTCTACTTACTGAAAGTGGTGACTGAACAATGGTGCACCTTGTGATAACAGGAGCAGCCTCACATATCTTTTGTTTCCTGTGTCTCTTGCTTGCATAAGAAGCTAGATCCACTGAGAGACCAACACCTTCTGCTTTTATGTAATTGTATTCTGTAATAGTCACACTGTGACAACATGGCATAATTACATTTTTCAGATTACTTGCCTGTGTTGAGCTTCCTTGCCTGGTGACTAACTGCATACATTATCCGGAGCAGATACCCACAACCACAGAGCATGCCATGTGTTGCCCAAGATGTTCCTTTGAAAAAAGGGATGGATGAGAACCTTCTAAAGTTGCTTCTAGAGAGGGCCTTAAAATTCCCCTTTCATAAGCCAGGCATGGTGACTCACTCCTGTAATCCTAGCTACAAGGGAGGCTGAGATCTGAGGATGGAAGTTCAAAGCGCCAGCCCAGGCACTAAACTCCATAAGACTCATCTCCAGTGAACCACCAGAAAACCATAAGTGGCTCTGTGGTTCAAGGGGTGGGGCAGTAGCTTTGAACTGAAGAGCTCAGGGACAATGCCCAGGCCCAGAGTTCAAGTCCAACAACTGACCAAAAAAAAAAATTCCTCTTTCATTTACATCCCCCGAACCTTCTTGAAAACAATCCACAGTGTACAAGTGAAACTTCAACGGTCAAATAATGACTCCTCAGAATTCATAGGTTATGGCAGAAAACCCAAACCAATTTCTTCTCCTTTACATGTAAGCAGGGATAAGTCTCACAGGTTTTCTTGGCTTTGGCACTTTAAGTAAAATATTCTCTGGGAAATATTGAGGCTTATTATCAAGCACGTAATTCATGTGAAGGCTTCATCTAAATCTAATTAAAGTTTAACACACTCTCCAAGGCCCAGTGTGACTGAACCTGCTTATGGTTCAGAGTCTGGGGAAGCAGGTATTTCCCCTCTTCCTGCTCTTGATTAGAGTTGTTGAAGTAGCCCCAGTTCTGCTTTATAGACCAGTGGCAGGACTGATGCCTCTGGGTGTGCTCGCCACTTATCTTGCTCAGGAGATCTTTTCACCTTCAAAATTCCTTTTGTTCTTCACCTCATCACTACGAAAAAGTCAGGGATATTAAAAAACAACAACAACAACAACAACCAACTGTGTCTTAGGACTTGGCTCATTCTTATAATTCTATTTATTTGATCTTGGATGGGCAAATGGGTTTGGGAGTTAAAGATATAATATTTTATCAGGATATTCTAACTTGGGTTGGATATTATCTTCCAAATATTTAAGAAGTATTCCTTTTTTTTTCCTGGCATGGTCAGAGCTTTCAGTTCCAGAAAGAGGGAGAAAAGATGAGATTGCTAATAAAACTATAGTTAGGATTTTTTTTCCTGTGAAAGATAAATTCCTAAGTGAGAAAATAACTCACCAAGTCATTTTTTTCCCCTCTCCAGTGTCTTGTGTCATGGGTCTGCTTGGTGTTTGCACAAATTAGGTTTACAAATTGTGTAAAGCAATTCTTTCTGCTCTGAATCTAATGCCAGTAATTTTTCAAGGAAGTCAGCAAATTGTGGCCCAAGAAAGAAAATATTGAATCATGTTTTTTTTTAAAAAAACCCTCTATTGTTTTTATTCCATCTGCCACTGAACTATGACTAAATCACTTACTTTTTACACTTAATTTTTAGTTTTGTGGTTTGTTTCCTGAAAAATGAGGTTGAGTCCTAAATCCTTGTACCCTAACATTGCAGCTTACAGTCATCTAAGGGGGTTTGTTTCAGCAAAAATGATTACTGGTATCTATAATAGAATTGTAATAACTCAATACTGTTTTATAAATTTTTGATTCACTCTGCATTTTTTTATTTGACAGCTTGCCAAGTTCCAGTTTTATCTGATCATCTTTTCATCAATAATTCATGAGGCTGAGAGCTTCTGAAAAGCGAATACCTTTTCCCCCCTTTACTGAATGTTTTGCTTTTGCCAGAAAAAAAAATATATATTGATTTGGATTTAATAATCTGTGGTCCGTTTGGTTTGATCACACTTAGCAGGAGACCCTAATAAGAGCTATGGCCACATCTCTGCCAGCAGAGAATCAATTGTTCTTCCCTAATAAATGCAATCATTGAACACCTGATCCATACTATTGCTTGTTATGTGTAATTGATTAAAGGTTTCACACAGTTGAGACTTGAGTGGCCCTGGGTGTTCCTATTCAGACCTTCTCAAGCAAAAAGTAAAAGATAATCAAAAGAGCCCTTGCCATAGAAAGATGGTATTTCTGATTGTAATTTCACTCCCCCCACCTTACCATACATTTTGTGAACATTCTGCTCTAACACTGATCTCAGTCTGTTCTTGCTCCCAGCTGTTCCTGTTAGACAACTCTCTGAGTAACATCCCCTCCTATCACCTGCCTCCAGCATTGTTATAAATACTCAGCATCAGGAAAATGAATTGACTAAAATCTGAAAGGGCCTTCAAAAAAAAACCCCACATCTTTATCCTTTGTCTATTTTTCATTGAATGTAACCAAGAATATCTTTTAAATTCAGCATTCCATCTGTAATAAGTGACAAAATGTGATTAAGTAAGAGGATCGCTAACCCAGTGGTTGTGAAACTATTCAGTGATGATCAAAGTATGTTACATACAAGTATGAAAATGTCATAATGAAACCTATTATTTTATTTATAAATAATTTATAAATTGTATTTATAAGTTACAAGGATCTCTTAGAAGTATGATGGAGACACCAGTATTTTTGAAAGGTCATTTCAATGTTACAGCTCAGGGTGAGACTCAGTGCTTTATACTGACATCTTGCCAGTGTCATTGTAGCTGGGTCTAGCACTATTGGCTTGTTGGAAATGCAGAAGCTTCAGGACCCCTCCTAAGTCTACTGAATTAGAACATGCATTTCAGCAGACCCCCTCAGTAGACTGGCAGCTTCCCAGGTTACTAGAGGAAGCAGGCCTGGATGTTGAGCACTGTTTGGTTTGTACCTTGATTATCCTACTTACTAATTGTGGGACTTTGAGTCTGTTCTTTGCCCTAGTTTGGGTGTTTGTTTCCCCCCCAAAAGAAGCATGGTATTGGAAGCTTGGTCAAATTTGGTAGGAGGTGGTGGGTGTGAAGAGTTGGAGCCTAAAACTGAGTTCAGTGGCTCACACTTGTAATCCCAACTACTTGGAAGGCAGAGATTGGGAGGATTCTGATTCAAAGCTAATCTAAGCAAAAAGCTAGGGAGACCCCACATCAATCAATAGACTGGAAGTGATGGTATATATGTGTGATCTCAGCTATCTGTAAACTAAAAAGGACTGAGGGCATGACTGAAGTCAGAGAACACCTCTAAGACTCTGAGTTCAAATCCTAGCATTGTCAAGAGAGAGATAGAGCCTGGTTGGAGGTTCTTAGGTCATTGAGCGTATGACCTTGGGGGGCATTTTAGACTCTGGCTTCTTTGGCTTCCTGTCTCACCATCTGGTCTCTTTATGTGTGTGTGAACTATTTTTTACTATGGTATAGTATAACTGCAAGGGCCCTCACAGCATCAAGATGCTACCAGACGTCATTACTTTGAACCTTCCAATTTGTGACCTCATCAAGTCTGTTTCTTTTCTAAGTTAGCCTGCATTTGACAGTTACAGTAACAAACACAAATAAATACACATGTGTAAGTGTCGGGTTAGTCATCTGTGGACCTAGGACTCCTGTGACAATTAATCTAAAGATGGCATGTAAATTGCTAAAGATAAACAGCAAAGGCATTAAGAACAACCAGTCTATTTTAGTAGTTATTACTGATAGGGGCATTAAAATTGTACTCTTCAAAGACTTCTGTGATTGATTAGGTGTCAAAATTCAGGGAATAATTGTTTTTTTTTTAAGCTTTATTTATTTATCCTTAAAGCCCATTGAATCTATTGGAGGCAACTTTAAAGTTACTGCTATTTTTGAGTAAGGTCTTGCTGTGTAGCTCAGGTTGGAGTGGAACTCACGATTTTCCTACTTTAGCTTCTCAAGTGCTGGGATTACAAGTGGGTGCTACCACGCCTGGCTTCTTAATGGCTACCTTGCACTTTAGACTCACACTTGCTCCTATTTGTGATTTACAGGAGGAACAACATGAAGGTTAATGGATACCCAGAATAAAACAGTGCAGTGGTGAGATTCATCACAATGCTTGTTTAGCTCCCCAGTCTGCATGATTTGAGCTTCATTTTCTTTGGAAGCCACTTGTCATTGTGTGTAAAAGGACTCACAAAGCTGGAGTCCATGTGGATTTAACTCTGTTCACCTAAATTTGGCCTGATTTGGAAAGCTCTTTCTTGGCTCTTTCCCTCCAAACGAGGATGGGAGATTTTATTAAAATGACTTGGGCCCAGCCTGATCTGTGTTCTAACCATTGATGGGAGCCAAAAAAATGTCCCCTGGTGTCCATAGAAACATTGTTCGTATTTTTCAAAATTAATCCAGCTGAATTTGCAAGACTACATCACCTCCATCAGAGCTGCAGACAGCCAGGACAAAGAGCTGTTTTGATGTTCCCAGCTGGGAACCCTGCCCTCAGCAAATACAGTTGATATAAATAAATGGTCTCTTGCCTGCCTACATTCATGCCCATCTGTTTGGAGGGCATGGTGCCCAATCAAAAGTTGCCTAGACTCTCACCACGGGCACCAGTGCCAAGGAACGAAGATTTCATGGCAGGGTGCCTAAGGCTCTGAGTGCCATCTTTTCAGTAGTGGGTTCTCAGCCTGGACCAGAATGGGAGCCCTGGCACCACATGCTTCCTTACTGTTGATCACACCTGTTGACAAGGCTGAGCCAAACTAGAAGTACAGGAAGAGAAAGGAAGCTGTTGTGTAGGAGCTACTTCGGGCTCCCAGGGCCTAATGAGCTCACTAAGTAAGACAGATTCTAATTAAGTAGAGAAAGTCTCTGCTTGTGGATGAGACATCACATTGGCAGGTCAAACTTCCTCGGCCATATTGCAGAGGTGGAGGGCAAGCTGCTCCCTCCCAGTTGGCAGCCCTACCTCGATCTAATAGAGGGACTATAATAGAACACTGGTCTTTGATAAACCAAGGAGAATGAATCAGCTCAGCTCAGCTCAGTATCCTCTGGCTCTCGGTTTGCACCCACCTACTGGCATCAATAAGGCCTGATGTGCACAAGTCGCAGGATATAAAATCCAGGAGCTGATTGTACTTTGAGTTGGCTGAACATGGGAAAGGAAATGAAGCCAGTCAAGAGAAAGCATGATGTGAGGATATTATTATGCTGAGAAAGGTGAGTCAGTTCCTTCTGAGTTTGTTAAGCACAATCAGAAATAAATTTGTGTACTCAGATCATGGGACCAGGAGAAGAACATCCCCCTAGCAAAAGGATAATAAATTGCTAATCCCTGGACTTTCTGTGGAAACCTAAAGAGCTAAAAACAGTGGTTTCAGAAATCACACATTAGGAAGACCAGTAGTGACAATTTTTGGCGATAAAAAATTCAGAAACTCAAGCCATGCTACTTTGTTCTGGGGAGGAAAAATAGATTGAGAAGCGGTTGGCAGAAAGCATCAGAGTAACACACTCTATTCTTCAGAGGCCATTTTGTAGCCTCATAATTGGTTTTGAAACTAAAATGTGCATTTAAAAAAATCAGCCTCTGCTTATTCTAAATGATTATGGGAGGATGGAAAGTGGCATCTCAAAGTGCCTGGGTGCTAATTTCTTGTTTTTGGGAATACGTAGGGAAAAGATTTTTGTGATGGGAAGATTATCCTAGATCATCTAGATTGATCCCATGTAATCATGAGATGACTTATCAGAACAGAAAACTGTTGGATGAAAGAAGCATAGAGAGAGCCCTATGTTCTGAAAATGAAAGAAAGGCATACAGAGGCCACTGGAACTGATAGGGCAAAGAAATGAATTCCAGTCTCAGACCTTGACCAGGGCACTAGCTCTGCTATGCCTTGGTGTTAATTACATTAAGTCTGATTTTGGAATTTGTACAGTTCCTTCAGAATTTGAGGGATCAGATGCATTGTTTTGTTTTAAGCTTCTAACCTTGCAGACTTGTTACAGCAGCAATAGGAAACTAAAATGGTTCTAATTGTTAGGCAGTAGACATAGGGTGTCTCAAGATGGGACTGCCCTGAGCTCATACAAAGTTTAGAGCAATATAACTGCTTGGATTGTATGATCAAACCGACTTTAGTTGCTTTTGAATAGTAAAGGGGTTACGGACATTGCCTTACATCGTTCTCCACCAGTGAAAATTGACTCTCAAGACTTACCTTCTGATTGCTTATGACAAGAAGCCTGGCTGATATCTCTCTCTCTCTCTCTTTCTCTCTCTCTCTCTCTCTCTCCCTCTCTCTCTCTCTCTCTCTCTCTCTCTCATTTTTTTTAGGGCTCAGGACTGTACTTGGATTTTCTTAAGTCTAGCACTCTACCACTTAAGCCTCAGCACCACTTCCGGCTTTTTTTTTTTCTATTTATGTGGTACCGGGGTATTGAACCCGGGTCTTCGTGCATGCTAGGCAAGCACTCTACCACTAGGCCAAACTCCCGGCCCCTCTCATTTTTTAAAAATTATTTTTAGGTAGTTGTACAAGAGTTTCAATTCAACATGTCAGATTCTGAGTACAATGCCACCCCTCCCATTATTCTCCCATATCTCTCCCAACTCTCCTCCTCAAGTTACCTTGTTGCATTTTCACCATGTAAATCAGATATTATGACTGTATCTACCCACCCTTCCTCTCTTTATTCATCAGCCCTCCCTGCTGTTGAACTCCTATTCCAACCCAACATATTTCAGCTCCATGGTATTCGTTTTGTTAAACTGTAAGTTAACAAAATATAAATTAGTTGCTTGTAGGTGGTTTACCACTGCAGTTCTCCTGGGGGGATACAACACTACAGATGAGACGTTTGTTTCTATACGTTTATGACCATAGGTATGTTTTTGGATATGTTTATAATTTAGATATGACTTCCACCTATGAAAGAACATGCTTTCCTTGTTTCTTTGAACTTGACTTAGTTAACACATGTTTTTCCATGTTCATCCATTTCCGTGCGAAGGACATGCTATTATTCTTTCTGATGGATAAGTAAAATTCCATTGTATAATCTACCACATTTTCCATTTGTCCATTGATGGACATCTGGGCTATTTTCATAACTTGGATACGGTGAACAGCTAAGGTGTGGTAAAGAACATGAGTGTGCAAGCGTCCTTATGGACTTGTAATTTTAGGGGCTAGATGAATGCATATTTTGTATATTATGTATATTATACACAAGGAAAAATACTCTTGAACCTCAAGAGACCACTTTTCTACTGTCTTCTGCAATTTACCAGAGAGTTGAGCCATTCATGTGGGGATGATTAATGGCACGTGGATTTTAAGTGGCTACTCACAACACTTGAGCTACAGCCATAGCAATAGGAGGCGGCTACATGATTGTTACAGCAGCACAGTGTGTACCACAGTAATTCTATGCAGTTAGAATTTAATGTGACATTTTTACATGCATTTGTATTTCTTGCATCTGCAAACGGTATTCTGTGTGGTCTAAGTTTGTTAGTTTACCTAAGATAAATTTGAATGTTTTTCAATAGACATGTGCGTGTGTGTGTATATATACACATTCATAGTAGCAAATGATGCAAGACAATAGGTACTTACATTTTATGTACTCATTGACATACCTACCTTTATTTTATATTTCCAGTCAACATGTTCATTATGTATTTAAGTGGAAGGTGAAGTTCAAACCCATTTTGTTCAAGAGTTATCTACAATTTAATTGTGCCTCCCCCTCCATCACTCACTGGCTTCCCTTCCTTTCACTCTCCTTTTCTGTCCCTTTTCCTCCCTTCCCTCAATTCCATCCAGTGACCAGAAGAAATGAGATGTTAGAAAAAAAACTGGACTTTACCTGGAGTTAAATTTTGTTTTTGTCTTATTTAGTACCTGTATTGTTATAGTGAACCTCTTTTGCTTTTATTTGTTTTCAAT
The DNA here is from genome assembly GCF_031878675.1 of Megascapheus bottae. NCBI lineage: Eukaryota > Metazoa > Chordata > Mammalia > Rodentia > Geomyidae > Megascapheus > Megascapheus bottae. The sequence continues at coordinate 79,819,345 of NC_143510.1, read as the reverse complement.
ATAATGCCAGACACACACACATACACACACACACACACACACACACACACACACACGAGAGAGAGAGAGACAGAGAGACAGAGACAGAGACAGAGAGACAGAGAGAGAGAGAGGGAGAGCAAACAGTAAATATCACAAAAAAAGATAAGTAATCATTATGAGCTTGCTCATTCATCCAACTTGACAAGTGCTCTGCAAATTAAGAACTAGTAAGTAAATTATTTTATTTTTCTATCAAATAAATTAATACTTGAATAATTAACCTAGATGCCAGTGGCTCATGCCTATAATCATAGCTACTCAGGAGGCTAAAATCTAGTCTTATGGCTTGAGAATAGCCCAGGGCAAAAAAAAATCTGCTCCAATGTCACCTCTAACATAATCAACAAAAAGCTGAGCTAGAATCATGGTGTAAGTAGGAAGAGTGTCAGCAAGCCTTGAGTTTATACCCTGGTACTGAAAAATGGTAAAAAGAATTAAAGCTTATGAAAAAGTTTGAGAAATTGGTAATTTTACTGTTCTCATGCTCTATTTCTGTTAAGTAAATTGCCATTTTATACAGATCAGTTGATACTTTATCCGTATTTCTTATAAGTATGGATAATATCTTCAATATACATTTTTAGTTGTTGGCATACTGATTTTAAAGATACCCCATTATTTCTTAATGTTGGACTTTATGCTTCCAAAGCTTTCTTTTAACAGTAAAAAGTATATAAAACACTTTTTATTGGTGAGTTCTCTGAAAGCTATTTTCATGTTTTCTCTTGCAATTTGAGTTAGTAACAATTCAATCTTCTATTATGAGCATAGCCTCAATATTTGAGATGCCTATCGGACTGAAATGAAAGCATTTCAGTAGAATTCAATAGACCGGATGGAAAAAAATGAAAAACTATTCTTTCATTCACTCACTTATCAACAAATATTTATTGAGCATTTTGGTATCCTGCTATTTTTTTCCACTTCTTTTTTAATTTTCTCCCTTAATAATCTATCAGAATTGCCACCATATTCAAGAAATGGAGAATTCAAAGATAAACAAAACTGAACCTTATCTTTAGGGATTTTGAGCTTAACAGGAACAATGCCATCTGCCATGGAAGCAGGCAGGAAAAACTAGGATGTTAGAGGGAGTCCTGTGTGTGGTAGTATCAGAGTAAGCTTCCTAGAGCAGGTGATGCTGAAACAGAGTTTGTTTGCCACATGTTTTGGGGTGAATGTATACCCCAAAAGTTGAAATTTGATCACCATTTTGGGGGTGTTGTGAGGTGGGACTGTAGAGATGTTAAGTTGTTAAGACAGACTAATACCTTTGTCTCTGTACTAGGTGAGTTCTCATGGAGTGAGTTGAATGCTCTTTAGTATTTTTTCTCTTCCACATGTGCCTGCTTTTTCTTGTGCTTTTCTACTATGTCATGATGCTACACCTTGTCTTTTATACCAACTTATTTCCTTTAGAACTTACCCAGTCTCAGGGATTCTATTATAGCAACAAGAAATGGACCAAGATGCCAAGTGAACAGGCTTGAGAATAGATTTGTTTTTGGTATTTTTTTCCTCTGTGTCACAACCACCCACATTTATGTTCTCGCAGCTTCTAGGAGACAGGGGTCCAGGCAGGGCATGGGTTGGTTGGGATCTTTGCTCAAGGCCACATACTCAAGGCATCTAGTGAGATGAATTCTTACCTAGAAACTTGATTAGGGAGGAATTTATTTAGAAACGCATGCAGGTTCTTAGCAGCCTTGGTTTCCTTGCAATTGTATGACTAAGAGCCCGACTTTTGATGGCTATTAGATGAAAGCGATTCTAAGATACTAGAGGCTGCTCACCGTTCTTTTCCTATGTGATAGTCTCTTCTCTAGTATAACCTGTGATTTTTTTTAATTGTTGGGATAATGTATATGAGGGTTACAGTCACATTCGTCAGGTAGTAGGTGCATTACTTTTCACACATGGATACCCTTTCTCATGTTTTTGTCCCCATTTCCCTTACCTCACCCCTCCCAATCATCTTGTTTTCCCCCTTCCTTTTCCTATTTCAAATAAACAAATAAGCATATATACAATATATTAGGTAGCAAAGTCAGATACAGTAACAATATGATATTAACCATAAGGGCAAAAAAAGAAGAGAAATAACATAATACATTAAGAACAACAATCATACAAAATAAAGCTCTTATTTCCATATCCTAGAGTTCCTTTCATTTAGTCACATCATATGACCGTGTGTATCTAGGTTTTGTTCTACTGTAATCCTCTGCTAGGCGAGTCCTAAATATGTACTGATTATGACCGATGAGGGAAACCATTGAGCCTATGTTCCTTTGGATCTGGCTTACTTCACTTAATATGATTTTTTCCAAGTCTTTCCATTTCCTTACAAATGGGGGGAATGCTATTCTTTCTGACATGACCTGTGGTTTTATCAAGTCAGGAAAGAGAGTCTTCAGTTTAAGCAGGCTAAATGGATGAAACAATGTAACAAAATCTTGAAAGTGACATGCATTGTCTTCTGAATGTCTCAATCAGGAGCAAAGGGTGGGCCTACTCTTAGCCAGGAGGAAGGAATTAGACAAAGAATGAGCATTAGAACACAGGTTCTACTGGTTCTCTGAGGTCTGCTCCTCATGATGTCTTTTCACCAACTAGAATATTGAAGATAAGGGGGACTTCAGATTGAATGTGTAAAAATCATTGCTAAGATACTTGGCTACTCTCTATATATTAAATAATTTATGAAGTGGGCATTGTTACCACAAATAAATGAGGAAAGGGGAATCAAATTGGATAACTTGATTATAGAGCTTGTAAACGCTTGTAAACAATTCGAATTGTCTGGACTTTGAATCTTCCCTGGACTATCATCAGGCAATAGCATCCATAGGCAAGTAGAGGCAGAAGATGCATGGGTCTTGCTGAGAAGTTCAGTCAGATAGGAGGCCTTAGAAGGTCTGGAATCAAGGGTGTGGTTGCTCAACTTGACCTACTGCTAGCATCAGAGAGGAGCCATGGGCTGACAGAGGGGAGGGAGATCCCGCTGCTATGGAGTTGAGTTGAGAATATGAGATAGTTTGTAGGGTTTTTTTTTTTTTGATGTGTATAATCTGACCAAGTGATTGTGAGGGCTTAGAGTGCCATGTTGTAACTGAGAAAGAAGGATAGAATTTCCCAGTAGAGATGATCTGGTAAGAACCCAAGGACAAGGACTACATTCTTTGTGCTTAACATTCCATTTTGTGAGGCCTAGCATAGTGCTAGACAAGCTTCATGACTTCTTTCTCACGTCAGTCCTTCTGCCATAAGTACCTTCCAGTATGTGTAGACCATCTGCTTGCTTACCTGCAGTAAGGGAGATTAGAGAGAATGCCAGATTGTAGGCTACAGTATTTCATATAATGGCTGTGTGATTCTTTGTAATTATTTTTTAAAATCACATTAGAGAGATGATATGATAATACAGGGTTTATTAGATACTATGAAGGACAAAAATGTCAAAACTAGCAGTAAGTGATCACTTAGTTAATTAATTAAATGGTCATGACATACAGTAGTCTAAAGGAAGAGTCTGTTCACCAAATAAGCAAGTGAACAATAAAAAGCCAGGGGTCAGATTGTTTTTTTTATCATAAGTGCATCAGACCTCACCACAAGAATACTGCCTACTCTGTCACTCTGACCTCACATCTACTCACCAATTAAGAGTGAATTTAGGAAAATAGTATTAATCGGCTCTATCAATCTCAAACTACTCCACAGGACAGGATAATAATCTTTGCTTTCCCTTTACTTTGCCTCTCTTTTCTTCCCTTATCAATTGTCTTATTTCCTCCCATTATTTGAACTCAGCTTTCCTTCTCCCTCCCCAACATACGTTTCTGAAGAGATTGAACATATTAAGAAAAATGAAAGCCTTATTTGTCTTCCCTGCCCCTCCCTTCTTATTTTCTTTCCCTGTCATCTCTCTAGCACTTTCTACTTTCATTCCACTCAGGCGTCATCTTCTAAAATGATCTCTTAATGGTTGCCCCTGGAGGCTGGGCCAAACTTAGTGACTTTTCTGGTGTTGGCAAGGTGACGGTCTGTCTCTTCTGGGGTAAGGTTATCAGGCTTTCTCTCTTGCTTCTCAGCTTGTGTTCTTTGATGAAGCAAGTGTCCTGCTGTAGACTGGAATTGCCAAATGGCAAGAAACTGAGGACAGCCTCCAGCTGACATTTTGAGACTTTAGCCCAGTAGCATACTAAGAAGTGACTTTTTGCAAACAACCATGAGAACTTGAGAGCTGAACTTCCCTGCTGAACTTTCAGATGAGACCACAAACCTAAGACAGCACTTTTTTTGTTCCATTACCATAGACTATGAAACAGGACTCAGCTAAGCTATACATAGATTTCTATCACATAAACCACGTGATAATACGTGTGTGCTATTTTAAGCTCCTGAGTTTGATAATTTAGTTATGTAGACATCAATGACTAATGCCCTCCCCCTCTAGGCACCTTTTCTTTAGACAGTCATCTGCATGGCTTTACTCTTGGTATTATAGCATATTATTCTAATTATTCTGGTTTTCTTTGATGCTATGCATAACACTCCTTGAAGGCAGTGTCCTGATTTATCTCCTAGAACAGCACCTGGCTCAGCAATGACTGTGTTAAGTAATGAAGTCCGTATTCAGCAGTGTGATCTCTACTGCTCCTGCTTGGCAACCAGTCACTTATAGCAGACATCATTAGGAGAGGAGTAGATGGCTTGGTTCCAGCCATCTCAGATAACTGGTCTAGGTTTTCCTTTCTTTTTTAATCCCTTAGACCAATATATCCAGGGAAAAAGTGTGAAGAACAAACTTCAGGCACATCATCTTCTTTGATCTGTCCTTTCAGTTTTAAGAACTAGGTTTCAGGGTTCACTGACTCTAAGATATTGTGTCCCAGGCAGAGTTGCATGACTGATAAGGATCAGAGCCAAAGCTAGGATCTACATGTCTGATTTCTAACTCGATGTGAATCGTGATTTATAGTTATACCCTGCATGGGCAAGGTTTCCTGTACACTAGAATGTACTTTCAACATGAGAATTGAAAACAAAGACCCCGCTCAGAGAAAATACTACATTCTTACTGCGTGACAGTCATTGTTCCTACCATGTTAACACATTCCTGGGCTTTGCATAAAACGCAATGAGAAGGAGTTATTACTTTAGCTAATGAAACAGAGATACATACGGGAAGTTCAAGTCGTTTTCCTAAGGTCATATACTTGAACAGTAAAGAGTTATCTAGAAGCAGATTCAACTCAGATGGACTTGTTTTTGTTTTAAGTTAGCCTGGCTTTAAGGGAAATGATTCATCCTAAGTAATTTTTTTTTTGTCTGTAACAGAGTCCAATGACAGCTCACTGCACACATGTATTTGAATCTTAGGTTTGGAAAATAAAATTAATCCATTTTTCCTTTGTTAATGAGCATCAGTTTTTCTCTGGAGAGAGACCCCCTCCTGTTATGGATCCTCATTGCAATGTAGGAGCTCTAATTAAATCTATGCAAAATACTTTGAAAAAGGAAATAATGAGAATCTGGAATCAGAAAGACATGACTCTGATGGCAACCTTGAACAAAATTTGGCCATATTCTGTCCCTTTTAAGCATTCTATGGCTGTGAGCAATGGGAAGGAGAAGCAAAACATAAATTAATTTTGGGGAAAAGAAAGCTTAATTGGAAGATTTTCTCTGGCAGGGGCACAGAGCATAATATTAGTCTCCAATTCATTTGTTGAGGACAATTCAGAAATTTAATCTTTATCACCATTTGTAATTACCACACAAAAACATCTAATAGCTACCCAAGATTTATGAAAAAGAAGCAGCTCCCTGTCCACAGCATACATGCTCACTCCAAAGCTACCATATTAAAAGCTTTGGCGCTGTCTTGATAGTTACATACATATTTCCAAGTAACTTTACTACCTTTTGATGAATCCAGTTTTAGACATCATTCTTGGAAAGGACTTACTACTGGTGTTTTCTATGTTTAGTGAACATTCATTTTTCAGGCATTTCCCGAGGAATAAAGAACATAAGTCCAGGGTTAATCCACGTGAAGATTACACACATCCTTTCACAGCCACCTTGAGGTCATAAAACAGACATGAGCTAGATGAGGTTACATAAAGGCAGCATCCAAGTAGATGTGTCCAAGTAGAATGGGAATGGCTTCCCTGCTGCTTTCTTGGACTAAGAATTACAAACTCAAGTGCACTTGAGGCATTGTTTAAGACTTAATAACTTGGCCAAAAGAAGTTATAGCGCAACATCCAGTACCAGTGTGGTTGAAACATGAATATTCTTCCAGGAGAATAACTTTGAAAATTGAACATGACACTGTATCAAGTGACCTATTAGAAATGTATCCTAAGAAAGTAGTACAGCAGAAGAAAATACACATCTATTTATGCATAAATGTATATATAAATATATATGTATATATATGTATTTATTACAATACTTACTATGAGACAGATAGGAATGTAAGAGATGGATTAAAGATTGTGTTTAATAAATAATTAGATTATTATTCAGGTATTGAAATGATCAGCATAATGGCTATATGAGAATATGACTGTCTGTTAACTGGAGATAGCTAGGCATAAAAGTAGTTTACATTCTTTGATATTAACTATGATGGACAAGTATGTACACACAGATAGGCTATATAATGCAGGAACACGGATACTAAGACAAATGAACCCATCTGAGTCTGGGTCTGACCTTTACAAGCTGAGTGTCCTTAGTCTATCAAAACAATACGTTTCTGAGCCTTATTTATTGCATCAAATAAGGTAAAAAGAATATATATGTAGCAATATATAGATAAAAATAAAGATTGTATTCAAGGAGGCAAAGGAGCAATGTTAAGAACTTGGACTTCTGGGAGCTGATTTTTCTCTTTGAAAATTTTCTCTTTAAAATTATATATATATATTATAGCATAATTGTATATATAATTTTTTATTTCATATATACTTGAAGGGTGATAAATAGTACACATTATTCCATAAACCTACACACACGCACAATTTTAATTCAATGGAATTATACAAAGTGTCATTATCGTTAAGGCCCAGGTATCTGAAGGTTCCTTAAAAAAGTAAGCCCAAAGTGAAGAGAAAGCAAGGTTGTGAGCTTTGGTCTGTTCCACTTCTGTTCTCTTTTCATTGCCCTTGGCTCTGCCCGCTCTTCATTCTCCTGTGTACAATTGCTACTGAAACTGGTGCTTCCTGCTAAATGGCATTTTAACCCCAGGATTCCCACAACTTGATGCTATTTCTTTAATGGACATTTGTATGGCAGATGGTGCAAATGGACTAGCAAATATATACTTGGTCAATGTTTTTAAAAAAAAAACCCAAAACCTGCCAGATTGATGGCTTTGTTGGCTGTGTGCCTCCAAGCAGACATACGACTAGAAATTGCACAGAGGCTTAATTTTCCAGACCAACTTGTGGGTTTTCTGTCCCTCACTTGCTATGACGATCAGCAGGACAGGTGACTATGAGGCTAGTATGATTGGCTTCACATTTAACTAGACATTGATGTGGGCAGATGGGTTGGCACACAATGTGCTGAACTGGGAGCTAAATCTTTCTAGTCCTAATCCTTCCTGTATCAGATCTGCTTAGTAGTAGAAGCCAAAATCTTAACCTGTTCATTTCCAGAGTGTCCAAAAGGATAGCACTGACTTTCTTTCAAGCACTGCCATGGATGCTGATTTAGAAAAGTAGCAGCAGAGGGCAGGGAGTTTGGCCTAGTGGTGCTTGCTTAGCATACACAAAGACGTGGGTTCAATTCCTTGGTACCACACATACATAGAACAAATTCAGAAATGGTGCTATGGCTCAAGTGGCAGAGCTCTAGCCTTCAGAAAGCACAAGGACGGTGCTCAGGCCCTGAGTTCAAGGTCCAGGAATGGCAACAAAAAAAAAAGAGAGAGAGAAAGAAAGAAAAAAGAAAAGAAAAGTAACAAAATGATTTACATAAGTTAGAGAAGACTGGCTTGTTTAACACTTCCTAATGCCTAACTGCTTTTTGGAGAACAAATAAACACTGATTTGCCTTTTGTCTTACAATTTGCACCTTGCATGTAGTACAAATATGGTTCTGTTTGAGATTGTAAGCTCTTTGAGGACAGAGAAAAATCCTATAGATGCTGTCTTCCTTGTAACACTTCTAGAATCCTTTTATACATGCAACTTGACACCATAAAGTGAATGTTTATAAAACACAGAACAGTGGATCAATTCAAAATGCCATCCTGAGAAAGACCTCAGCTCTCGTCCCCTTGTGAATTACCCTTTAGGTTTACTAAACCCATGGATGAGTCTGTGCATGGCATAATATATGAGGAAGTTATTTTTCCACATGGTATTTCTTACATGTGTGACCCTGGAAATTTCCCATTCCAAATTCACTTATAAAAGTCGTCGTTGTTCTTGTTTTTAAATTGCAATGGAATGGTCATCTTCATAGTTTTCCCAAGGGAAGATCATATTGGTAGAGTTTGCACCTTTAGGCTTAGAGGATAGCCAAGCTTGTCGATGTGAGCCAGGCAGATTTATGTGCCATGCATGCCTGGGGCCCCTCACAGCACAGGATGGAACTGAGTTGACTCTGATGAACCTAGATTTTAAATTCGAAACTGGCCTTCAATTTTCTAGCCCAAGACAGTGCTATCAAATATGGTATATTTTTCACAACAGACTTAACTTTTAAACATGTATTAGGGGGGAATCTATATGTTAGCCTTCTTCCAAATCCAGCAAATATTTAAGAGTAGGCTGATATGAGTGAATTCAAAATGGTGTTGGGCCGTAATCAAGCCCTCATTTCATTGACTTTTTAAACTCTCCTATAAAGGAATGCCTTTACATGCTTTATCAAAGCTACTTTCCTTGTATAAACCAGAAACCATGTCAACCTACTCTTAGTGTGTGTGTTTACAGAGCGGGTGGATGCTGAGTTGGGAGAGAATCAGAATTACAGAAAAGCCACGTAATGCCATTACATGTAATCACCTAAACTGATGACCAACTAAGTATTGTTACATTGAAGTCCTATGGGCCTCTTTTAGTAAAAAGATAATTAGCTCATTAATGGATCCTAATGAAATGAAATTAAACACTCTTCAAACACTTGAAAATAAAATTTGCTATAAGACCTAATATTCCATCCATGTTCTTATACACAGATAATTTACTTAGGTCATTTCCTCCCCTGCCCTTTTGAAGATGACCTTTAACCCAGGGTAGGTCAGGATGAGAATAATTTGCAACACCAGAAAGAGTAGGGTCAACTGTCTGAGAATACAACAGGACAGGGTAAGATTCCAGACCCAATCACCAAGTGTCCAATCTTCCCTCTGGGATACCTTTAGGAGAGAACAAACATCAAGATAATGATTATTACAGTTTATAGAAACATTTTATTGTTCTTTTTTCAAATGATTTTTTAAAAAATTCCACTATAAGCAGGAAGAAATTAAATTCAGAGGGAAAACAAGAGCTTTATAGGCCATCTGCTCAGACTTTCAAATTTAAATTTTATACATAAGAGCACATTAGCTGTGGGGAAAAAATGTGATCACATTTTGTAGCTGTCTGAACAATGAAGAAATTTCCCTCTCTGGGCTTTCTGCATGGAAGTAAAAGGAATCGTTTTGCTAAAGAAAATGAAATGGCTTCGGTATGGGGGAAATTTACTATTCACCATCTTATATTTATGGAGCACTAAACTTACACAGCCCTTTATAAAATATGAAATAACAGCCCACACCTCAGGAGTTCACAGGAGATATTAGACAAACAGTGTTCTTGGGTATGTCATGTAGAAAATGCTGAGACTCTGACAGGCAGGTGGTGAACGCAGTGGGTTTCTAAGGTAATAGAAGGGAGGAAGCAGCTCCAGTGCATAAGGGAGGGAGGCACCCTCTGTACCCATTACTCTGAACCTAGTTTGTCACACTGAGTCTGTTCCTGCATCTCTGGGAATCTATTTTCTTGTACAGAGTGAGAGAGAGAAAATTAGCAGGAAGCATTGATAGTAGGAAAAAGTCAAAGATCACAGCGAGCTGAGAAGAGGAGGTGACAGCTCACCCTGCTTGCTGGCCTCTGCCAGCCACAGCTGATGACTTTCCTTGGAATGTTTGGGACAGCATTTGATTAGGTCAGACTGTTCCTGCTGGCTCAAACCTACCTGTCTCACACTCCGTGACAGGAGGCTAGAAAGGTCACAGTGAACATGGAGACAATTAATGTGTGTGCTCTGCCTATTTTTTTTCTTTTTTTTTTTTTCCTACCGCCTGCCTCTCTCCTGGGCTGCAAAACCGGAGGAACCTCCATCTTCATTTGGTCGAATGAAGCCAGCAGACAAACTTCAGCATTTTCACCTCCCTTTGTTTCGCTGTGGGAAGAGATAGGAGACACCTTGTTTGCTCACACTGAGAAAATAAAGACTGATTCCTGGAGATAGCTATCTCTTACAAACACCGAGAGCTGGCACCTTAAACAACTAGTGCAAACGGCAGGTGTAAGCCTGCTTAAATGATTCCAACAAGGAATCCAGTAAAAGAGGCCATTGTGAACGGAAATGATGAAAACCAAATCAAGTCCATTTGACTTAGTGTTTGTTATTGAGGAAAGGCCTAGGAAAGCTTAAACTCACTCAAATGATAAATAAATTATGGGAAGAACTAACAGGAAGGATAAGCATGGAAAGTGAGACATCATCCTATCTTCAGGTGTGTGTGTGTGTGTGTGTGTGTGTGTGTGTGTGTGTGTGTGTGTGTCTATATTTATTTATTTATTTGCCTTATTGAGGTTTTAACTCACAACCTTGCCCTTGCCAGGAAGGGAGCTCTACAACTTGAGCCATGTCCCCAGCCTGTCTACTTTCATTTTTTTTTTGCAAATAGGGTCACACATTTTGCTTGCACTGACCTGGGCTGTAATCCTGTGACTTCCCAAGTAACTGGGATGGCAGGGGAAGATGAGTGTACCAGTGTTTTTATTGGTTGAGTTGGGTGTTTCATAAACTTTTTGCCCAGGCTGGCATTGAATCATGGTTCTTTTGATCTCAGCCACCTCCAAAATTAGGATTTACAGACATCAACCACTTTACCCAGCTTAATCATAAGATTGTTAAGAGGAAAACTGAAATAGTGGTTCAAGCTCAGGCTGCCTCCATTTGAATCTTGGTTTTTCCTTCTTCTGAAGGTGTGACTTTGGATAAGTGCTTCCATTCTACCATCTGTCATATAGGAATAATCATGGTATTTCCTTTTTGCAGTTTGGGGAAGAATAACTGAGATAAATACATAAAAGGTATTTAGCAGTGTCTGAGATGTTGAAAGGACTCCATAATTACTAGTTGTTTTAGTCCAGTGATTTTAAAGCTATACTTTTCTGAGTCCTTAGTTTCATTGTAGACTATACATTTAGGTTAAGAGGCAGCATGGGGTGTTTGGTCTCCATCTGAAACTATCTTTGGTTGCTGCTCTTGGATATTTAGTTTATTTATTTCTATTTAAAATATACTTTAAAAGTGTCTTTTTTTTTGCCAGTCCTGGACTTGGCCTCAGGGCATGAGTACTGTCCTTGTGTTTTTTTTTTTCTCTCAAGGCTAGAGCTCTACTACTTGAGCCACATCACCACTTCTGGCTTTTTTCTAGTATGTGGGACTGAGGAATGGAACCTGGGTTTTCATACAAGATAGCTAGACAAGCATTCTACCATTAGGCCAAACTCCCAGCCCCCCTGGGTTTTCTTAATCTATTATAAAGCATCAAATTCAGTATGTTTGTCCAGTGAGGAGAGGACTTGTCCCTCTTTCTTGAAGCTTGTCAGATAATAGTATCTCATTTATACAGCCCTTTACAATTCAGTTTTATTCAGCATATTAAGATTTTTTTTCTGTGTTGACCAAAGATCTGACCAGAGCTTTGTTCTGTAAATATAACCAAATTCTTTTCAAAAGAAGATCTCTTCAGATAGCAGCAAAAAAAAAATCACATTCTCTGGCAATCAGAGAAGAAAACAATTTCTTGGAGAGATTTTAGGCTGCTCATGGAACTCTTTCAAAGTCTGGAGATCAGGAAGGGATCAGAACAGAAGATGGGAATCTGGGTTGTTCTGGGGGTCTCGTCAACATGATCTTATGAGATCACACTTCATCAGCTCTCCCTCCTTCAAAATGTTTTCCATTTTCACTCTCCATCTTGGAGAGGGTTATGGCACACCATCATCTTCTCAGAAGTGGAGCTGAGAAAGGTACAGATCTACCAGGATCACGTGTACTGAGAAAGGCATAGATCTACCAGGATCACCTCTACTGAGCTTAGTGAACCCTGGAGTCCTTTTCTCGTCTGTCTCATCCTTTCATAAATATTCTACAATACCCAGTCACTTTCTATTTTGAGCTTTTAAACAGCTAGGACCTCCAGGGTAAAGCTGCCAGATTTACTAATAAAATATAGGACACCCAGTTAAGCTTCAGATGCACAAGGAATAGTAAGTGCCATGCATTTCACCTGACAATCCTACTTAAGTGTGTTTGCTTTTTTTAAAAAATAGGATTTGCTATTAAACCTCTAATTATTCAATATAATTCTCCAGTGTGAACACTTTTCCATTCCTATCTATTCCTACATGTCAGCTGTGTAAACTCTGTGCAGTGCAGATATAACTCTGCACTGTGATAGTATGATGACCGTGAAGGGAATGAGAGCAGTGGAACATGGGGGAGAAAGGCAAAGAGAAAGATGGTAGAAAAGATGGAGGAGGAGCTTGAGGAAGGAAAAATGCTGATTGGAAAGAACTGAGGATAGAAGAAAAAATTGGGGGAAAGAAAGAGAAAAAATGAAAGCAAGAAGAAAAAGAAAGAAAAGGAAATTGACAGGAGTCAAAAGATTCAAACTCTTCTCAATTTAGGGGAAAAAATGGATGAGTTATTTGAAGGCAGGGGAGGTTTATAGACTCAGTGGGGGCATTGGAATGATGCTCAGGAACCAATAGGTGTCAGTGATCACAGCAGAGAGGCTGTGGAATCCAGGCCAGCTCGGCTGCTGCTGGACTGACGAGTGATCTCCATAGGTTCCCTGTCCCAGTCCCAGGTCCCAGGTGGACTCCCACAAAAAACAAAATCCAAGGGACTGAGCTGCAGGGTGGAGCTGAGGGGCAATTTTGAGCCCTTTCAGCTTCACAGTAGAAGGCTCAACACAGGTCTCAAAAACAACCGACCAAAAGAAAAAGATCTAGAGTTGCTTGCAGATGACTCACAGTTTCCTACCTCCAGTAGAGGCTTGTTGTGCCTCCCTATCATTCACCACATCTCTAATAGTACGTGTCATAGAAATGGAAACAAAATCTCCCCAAATTAATGCTTGCTTTACCTGTGTCTCTCTCCAGGGCTGTTTGTTTCTGGGAATATTCACAACCCTTCTTCCTTTTACATCTGCTAATTGCTTGGTGTCGTAATGTCCTTTGGATCTGTTTGCCTCTTGTCATTTCCACCAAGTCTGTTCTCCTAGGTTGTACCATTCCTCCCACTCATCTCATAACCAAAGTCTGAGCATCCATTCTGAACCCTCTAGTAATGGTTTTCCATCCATCAACCAGAAGCAACCATTCTGAAACACAAATTTATGCTGAGCATTAGACGTTCTTGCTTAGTTTTTATCTCTTCTATAAATATTTCAGTGGCTTTCCATTGCTCTCAGATCAAAATCTGTATACTAGGCTACAAAATCATATCTGACTATGAGAAAGTCCTCTTTAACTTTTCATGTAGGTTAGGAGAGAACTTGTGATGTGGTTTCTAGTAGTAATGGTAAAAGTCAATATACTGATTGAGTAGAAATCAACTTCTAAGGCTAGAGATTGACTTAGTCTGCCTTCTGTGGCTATAACAAAATACTTGAGACTAGATCATTTATATAGCATAAATATTTAGCTCACAGATTTGGAGTCTGGGAAGTCTAGTGGAAAATAAAATCTAAAAATAACATGGTGGAGGGTGACAGATGATGAGGAATAATGAGTATGCTAGTTCAAGTCTGCCTCTTTTTTGGCCAGTCCCAGAGCTTGAACTCACGGCCTGTGTACTGTCCTTGAGCTTTCTCAAGGCTAGTACTCTACCACTTGAGCCATAGCACCACTTCTGGCTTTTTCTATGTATGTGGTACCAAGGAATTGAACCCAGGGTTTTGTGCATGCTAGGCAGGCCACACTCCCAACCCCTTGGGTCTGCGTCTTATAAAACTATTACTAGTGTGGTGAAGCTCACACCTTGATAATTTCATCTGATTATAACTATTTCCCAAGTGCTATAATCACCGAGTTTGGGAATGAAGTTTCCAGCACATGAAGTTTTGAAGGACACATTCAAATAGCAGCAGAATTAATATCAGCTTTTATGGGGTATTTGTGGGGACACCCCACAACTAGCATCAACCATCTTAAGCCTCATTTCTTTTCAGTTCATTTTTCTTTGATGTTGTAATGGCTACCTGGAAGCATTTAGTCCACTAGAGAGCTTCATAGTTTCTCTCCACCCCACCTTAATGGTGTAAGCCTTTATGCATAGGCAGGCCTTCAGTGGCTCTATTGTTCTGACTACATTTCTTTAATTTAGGCATTTTCCTTTCATTCTAAAGTGGTACTTCTTCCAAAGCTGATTTTGCTCTCCTAAAAGATATTTGATAAGGCTTAGAAGCATTAAGGGATTTTCGAACTTAGAAAAGGGGTGTCATTGGCTTCTAGTGTTTATAGCCTACAGATGCTGATAAACATCTTACAGTGTGTAGGATAGTACTTCCCCACAGTAAATATCATGTGTTCCACAATATCAAGAGCCTCAGGGTTTGTGGAGACATTCTAGTCATGGTACTCAACCCAAAGCTTCTATATTGCCCGGGATCTCATTGAAATGTAGAATTACAGGCCCTCATCCAGGCTTTCTGAATCAGAAACAGCATTTCACCAAGAGCCCTAGATAATGTGTAAATTAATGCTTGAGAAACCTCTTGGACAACATCTCCTTCCCCTCCTTCTCTCCTGAATCTGTCTTGGCACTGCGAACATGGACCTACACTTCACACGGGAATGCACCTTCAGAATTTTCCCTCCAACTGAATCTGCATTCAGACAATATGCCTTCCTTTGGCCATTATGTTCGAACAGTCTGTACTTCCAGTCTAAGCCCAGCCCCTCCCTCCATATGTAAAGAAGACGTGTTCTTCTGCTTAGTAAAGTCATTGCTCCACCATGAACAGCTTTATCTTCACATTGCTGCTTTTCATTTCTGCTAGATGATTTCCACAAGCCTTCAAATAATCCATTTTATTTTACCACCAAGAAAAACAACAACAAAACAAAACTCTCCCTTGAGCCTCCTTGCCCTCCAGCTACCACTATTTTTGTTTCCTTTTATTCTACAATTCCTTGAGAAAAAAAATTAATTGTATGTTTTTCCTCCCGTTTTTACCTTTACAGTCTCTTTTCATTCTGACCACATAAGACTTGGGTTTTACCCTTCCACTAAGACTACTGGATTCAGAATAACCTGTGACTACTATTGTTTATATTCCAGTATCTGTTTTTCTGCTTTCATTTTAGGTGACCATCAACATCACCATGGCAAACATGAAGCATTTTCTTTATTTAAATTTTAAGACCTTGCTCTCTTGCTTTTCCTATTTTACGGAGTGTCTCTCTTCAATCTCTTTTTCTGTTCCTGTGGTTTCTGCACCCTCTTGCTAGTGCAGCGCACTTCAGTTCAGTCCTGGGGATGTTTGTTCCATTTCATACCAAATGCAGTCTGTGGAACCAGCAGTGCCAGCATCCACTAATGTTAAATGCAGGACCTCAGGCCTTACTCCAAACCTTCTGAATCTGAATTTCAGCACAATCACCCTAGGTGATGCATGATGCTTCAAAACTCCACACATCTGATAATCCAAATGAGCTCTTATGTTCTTTCCTTCCTTTCCTTGAGTGAGGCAGATAGCTGTAACCCATAGAAATATTGCTGTGATTAGGTTGCATTCTATAGTAAAAGGAACGGAGTGATTTCTCTGTGGTTATATTATGTTGTATATGATACTTTTTTTTTTTTTTACAAAAGTAGACTAAGACATTACCCTTGTTAGTTTGATGAAGTGAATGACCAATGATATTGAGTCAGTGTTATGGTTTAGATCTTAAATATCCCTAAAAGCCAATATGCTGGAAGCTTGTGGCACTATTGTATGGTGGTGGAACCATTAGGAATTTGGCCAAGTGGAAGGAAACTATGTTATTGGCATGATTTCTTGACTAGTAGTGGAATCTCAGGCCCATCGTCTCTCTTTTACATCTTCTCTCCTTTCTTCCCTCTGCCTTTCTTCCCTCCTTCTCTCTCTTTTCCCTTCCTCCATGCTTCCCTTCCTCCTTCTGTTCATGGTTTCCACAAGGAGAGCAGCTTTGCTGTACTGATTCTTTTCACCATGAGGTGCTGGCTTTTCCCAAGAGTCTCCAACAATGGAGTCAACCCATTGTAGACAGCGCCTCTGAAAGCACAAACCAGAAATAAATCTTTCCCCATATTAAGCTATTCATCTTTAGTGTTTGTCACAGGGATGGAGAGCTGAGCTCCATATGTGGCACTGGAATTCTGGAGGGTTTCTAGAAACTGTATGCAGCCAGAAGTCCCTGCGGGCAACTTCTAGGAGACAGGCCACAAAATGTCATGGCCTATGCCAACTGATGTGTGGAGTTTGTTACTCAACAATACCACATAATATAGTGTCCACTCTGGAGATCTACTTATTTTGTATATTTCATCAAGAAATAAGACTTCACATGAAACACAGTATCAATTAATTATTGCTGGTACTCAGTGTCCTAAAATGACTATCATGCTCTTTAGCTCATGATTCTGTGATCTGCCATTGAATTGCTGCTCAGCTGGGTCACTTTTCTTGTCTGTCCAAGCTCTACTGCTTTCTACTCATGTGTCTAAGCTGAGCTTATTTCCGCTAGGCAGCCAGGCTTCTCATCAGCTGATTTATCATTCTCTAGCAAGTTAACCCAGTGTTATCCTTAGTGCTAGAAGCATTCTCAGAAGAAGAGTAGGAGCAGAGAAGCCTCTGGAAGTATGGCTTGGTTGGTACTCACACGGACTTTGTTTCATACTATTGTATTCTGATGGTCAGAGCAAGTCACAAATCCAGATTCAAATAAATGGATTCTACTTATCAATGGGAGCTGTGAAAAATATGCGACCAATCCTTATAATCGTCATTTTCTGAGCACTACCAGTGCTTCTAGCTGAACTTTTCTCCCGAGTTTTAGACTCTTTATGTTTAGCTGCTTACAAATGTGAAGGAAATGTAATCAGAGGAAACTTACAACATCCGTTTTGTCCCTTGGTGCTCTGGTTACTTACTTCCTTTATCCCCTATGCTTATTTTTCTGAACACTCTGCCTCCCCAGCTTTCTTACTGTTTAGTAGACATGCCAGTGTGATATTTTTGTGCCAAGGAGATTCTAATGTGCTCCTTTATGTTAGGTATCTGCTCTAAGACCCTATTAGCATTGAGATCCTTTCTTATCATCTTTATAAATAACAGCTATCCCTTCTTCCTTGACATTCACATTCCTTCGTGCATGTACCATTTTTGTCATCCTCTAACATATGTTGACAATATTACTTCTAAGTCTCCTCACTGGATCGAGTTTTAGCCTTTCTGTAAAGCTGTGGTCCTCTAAAGGTTACATCCTATAGACTTTTGGATTTTAGATGCCAGTTGGCTTCGGCCAACTGGAGGCAATGACAAGAAATTGAGGGGAGGTGAGAGAATTCCAGCAATTTACCCCTTACATCTCTGCTACATTGGTATAGATTGAGCAGTGGTTAGACTTTTTGACAGCCAAGACACCACAAGATGTTTCCTCTTCTTTCTCTTGGGTTCTATTATCTTTCCCCATTCCTTTAAACAGTGGTCTGTGGACTTGGTAGTGATACTTTGCTATTGCATATTCCTGAATGTTTTATCATCCCTTATCCTGTTCACACCTTTCATAATGAAGAATCTCTTCATTAAATTCTTTCCAGTTAAACCTCTTGGATATGCCAAATGTTTCTCACCAGATCCAAAGTGATGTACTCACAATAAATGTAGGTTTTTGTTGGTGTATTTGATTACAGCATACACATGGGGGGTAAGGACCTTATTTGGCTACAGAGATGGGCATAGAGTAAATCCTTAGTAAAGATTTGTTAGGGGAAAGAAGGAATTATCAAACATGAGACTTATCTGGACTGAGTGATGCTGCTTGTGTGATGGTGATGCCAGCCCCTGCTGTTCTAGGAAAGGAAGAGCATGACTAAATACAAGAACTCAGAGGGATCCATGATGGAAAGACACAAAAGCAGATGGACTTGCTTGATAAGCATTTAATTGGCTTCTTCCACTATATTGTAAGAGAATGCTACCAGGACCACAGACTTGGGAGTTTTATGGCATCACAAAGTCCTGAGTTCAAACCCTGACACTTCCTATTATTGATTGGGTATATGTGTGTGTGTGCGCGCGTGTGTATGTGTGTGCTTGAATGTGAATCTTGGTAATATTGAAACCTGTCTGAAATTAAATTACAAGAGTATGACAGTCTGTTCCATAGACATTAACTCTAATGATTACTGGTAGACAAGGTGGCTGAATGTGCGAGGTACATTGTCAGGGGATACCTGGCAATGTACCTAGAAATTTTTAAATTAAGTGTGCTATGCATCATCTAATTTAATCTTTAGATTGTCACTCTTAAGTTCCATCTTCATTATTTTGGTAATTGAAACTCAGAGAGATTGAGGACCCCTTCAATGCTAGTCACTGCAGGTGAAGAACACAACCCCATCATTGTTATCTACACAAACATTGCAGTTTCCCTAAGAAACATTTCCTTCTTTCTGTTTATTACAGAACTTGCTGCAGCCATTTGAAGTCAAGTAAGAGCCACTCAGCACATGCATTTTCAGCCCAGCACAATAACAATATAAGAGAATGTGACTCAAATAGAGGGAAAATGTCACACCGACTCTTGGGACAGAGCATACTTTGATTGAACAATGAAGGAAGATCTCACATAATGGTTCAATGGCATGTAAAGGTATATATTTCAGAAATTAATTCATTAGTTTACTCCACCCTTTTTCTTAATTGGGTAGGAAATAACTGCCTTTCAGACTTTTTTTGCTCTTATTGTAATTAATCCAACTAAAGTTTGTTGATTCTTTTTATCACTTACTTGTTAATTGGTACCTTGTCGGTAGTATGATTAATTGGTCCCTAGCTAACTCAGGAAGCCAGAGAGAGGTCTGTGAAATACTTTGGAAGAGCATTCCCTGATTAAGGGAGGGGTGATACTGACCAACTCAGTAGCAAAGAAAGAGAATCTAGCATCTTCTTCCCCTCCTCACTCTCCCCCTCCCATCCCACCCCCAGCCATTCCAGCAGGCTGAGCTCTATGGCAGATTGTACCTTTCAGTATTAGATTCTATCTCACTTGTGTTCATGCCTCAGGGTTGACACTGGGGGGCGATGTTCTGGCTCTTCAATGGGTTTGACTATGGCAGTAATTAACATTAAGTGGGTAGCTGTCTCTGAGACACTAGAACGTAGAAATGGATCACACTCTTGAGAGACAGACACCTTGTTATAATCCATAATGTATTAGTATGTTTTTTTTTAATTTTTTGTAACTCAATACCTCAGGCTAGTGTTTATAAAGAAAACAGAATTGCTTTGCTTTATAGGCTGCAAGACTGAACAGTAAAATGCTAGTTTGGGAAAAGGTCCCCATAGTTGCATACCTGTATGTCAACCTGCAAGAGGGAGAGATCTTATCACCACACAGGATGCCAAACAGGTTGAGGAGTGGCCAGGTTTATGTTTTTGTTTTTGTTTTTTTGCTTGTCCTGGGGCTTGACCTCTGGGGGTTGGGTGCTGTTACCAAGCTTTTGTGCTCAAGGTTCGTGCTCTCCCACTTGAGCCCCATCTTGTACTTCCAGCTTTTTGTGGCTGTTGGTTAGGCGTCTCATGGACTTTCCTGTCTGGACTGACTTTGATCCTGATTTCAGCCTCCTGAGAAGCTGAATAGGATAGCCACTGGTGCCCACAAGGTTTGTTCTTTTACAGCAACTCTTTTGGAAGAACCAAGTGATGGGTTATATGAGAACCACCGTTATCCTTTCTAAGGACAATGTGACAGTGACCTGAGAACTGTCCAGTAGTCTTCAGACATAGTAGCTTTAGACTATACAGTACTGTAGACTACGTAGTAGCTCTAGACTACAGAACTAGAGGTGAGATCCTAACACATGAAACAGGTTTATACTCAAAGCATATGCAAACTATAACATATGAACTTACCGGGCAATAACCCAGGGCAAGAGACAACTTGATGAACTTCAAGAGGCCTGGGCTTTGGAACCTTGGGAAAAATCACACCCATTCTACTGCATTTCTGCAAGGAACTCCGAGTTTAGCCTCTAGCTGAACACTTAACACCAATGCAAGGCAAGAAATATCATCAACTTCTTCTCATATCTACTAGTTCAGTGATCCTGAGAGTAACAGTGACTTAATCCTAAATTTAAAGACAGGAAGTTGTCAAGCAGAGAGCGAGAAAGAGAAGGGGGAAGAATGAGGAGAGGAGGAGGGGAGAGGAAGAGGAAGTGAGGGAGAGGGAAAAGGAGACGAGGTAAAAGAAAAAAAGAGGAGAGGAAATGAGAGGCTAAATATTACATAGTCCGAAGTTGGTAACAAACAGTTTCAAACTCAGGCAGAGCAACTTCAGAACCTGCGCTCTTCATTGTTAGGCAAAAATGTTTAGAGTAAGCATTTGATAGAACATCCCTGATGCTGACATTTATATCATCGTTCAACTTTTTTGGGATAGTAGAGAACCTATTCCCTTTCCTACACTCAACAAATACTTCCAGAATAGGACTAAAATACAGGACAGTATCCTCACGCAAGAGAAGTAGACATGAGTGAGTTATCTCTGAATTTCTGCAAAAGTTGCATACGAGAAGATGCCCACTGAATGGAGAGTTTATCAGTTGAGAATAGGATAGGGGGAGTTAAGAATAGGGTTGGGAGAGTTGAGTATTGGCAAAGTTGATAACAAAGAGTTTAAACCACGCAGGAGACTGGAGAGAAGAAGTTCTGTTGGGTCAAAATTATTGTTTCTTCTTCCCTGTGTGTCTACAGTATGGATCGATGCCAGTCTTTCTCTTAGATTCAGAACAGGTTGTCAAAACAGTCTATAATGTTTGATTCTTAGTTTTTAAAAGAATCTAAAGAACACGTGGGTTTTTGAAGCCTTCTAGCTCATCATTAGGAAACTAGAATTCATAAAAACAGATTAAATATGGAAATATGATTCCTTTTCCTAGCTTTTCTTTTTTTTGCCAGTCCTGGGCTTGAGCTCAGAGCCTGAGCACTGTTCTTGGACTTTCTTAAGGTTACAGCTCTACCATTTGAGCCTCAGCACCACTTCTGGCTTTTTTCTATATATGTGGTACCAAGGAATTGAACCCAGGTCTTCGTGCATGCTAGTCAAGCACTCTACCATAGGCCAAACTCCTGGCCCTCCCAGCTTTTTTTTTTTTAAATAGGATTTTTCTTCATCAGAAAGATACAGTCTTCCCAATTCATGTAAAATCATACCTTATCTACTCTGTAGCTCTCCTATCCTGACAAGTTTTAGGACTGTGAAAACACATTCTATATTTATCCATTAAGCCTTGGGTGGGTCCCTAGTCATTCTCAAGTTCCAGATCATTCCTTCAAAATAGAAGTTTTATACCCTAAGGCTTTCTTGCAACATGCAACCACAGCAACATATCCTTTTAAAACCCATTTAAAAATTTACACTTATTTTAAATACTTAATCTGGAAGAAGTCAATTACTTTCCATAACATTTATTTCTGCATATTGTATTCTCACCAAAAAATATAGAGGAGGGTTTGAAGCATCTTTGTTCAATTACTTAAAGATAATAATAATAATAATAATAATAATAAAGCAAAGTTAGAGACAATTGAGTAAACTTAATTTGGAACATGTTATAAATCATAACATAAAGCAGGTTTTTACTTATAATAATTCCATAAAGAAGTTTTCTAATTAGAAACTGCTTCCTGAAATAAACACTTACCATGGTAGTTTATTTCTGCAGTCCTTTAAAAAAATAAAAATCAATTCATCAGCATATCTAAAATCCATATACTACACTGGCAGAAAAATCAAGATATTAATTTTATATGGGAGGGAACATCCCATAGAGATTTCCATTTAAATATCTATATCTTGGATTCATTTCGAGTTCTGATTTAAAATCAGGAATTCGGTATTTCACGGATGACTCTAAGGCAGAATCCAGAGAATTGGATGAGACGTTTTGTGACTCATATTATCTTGTTGATGAACTAAAGGCTTGCTTGCAGATTCATTTTCAGTGTGATTTCCCCATTGGATTCATTCCGAATACCATGGCAAGAAGCCGGTAGGACAACTCCAGGGAAGAAGTCAGAAACAATGCTATATTAGAGAGAGAAATGTCAGGGGACAGGACTGAAAATTGGAAACAATGAAAGAAAAAGAGGGAGGGTAAAGAGGGAAAGTGATGGAGAGAATAGAGTTTTCATATACAATGCAAGACAGTACAATACACAGAAAGAAGTAGCATGTTGGGTTCTGATACTAATACAATCATTTTGGTTCTTCTTTAAATGCTCTTTAAGCTTTCACTTGTAATTAATAGGGACTGGTCTTTAAGAAATTTCAGAAGGACTTCTGTTAAGTGTTAAAACACAAAAGAAAAATGTTGGCCTTTCATCAACTCCAACAGGAAAAAAAAAGAATTCATAATTTATGTGTATACTTTGGAATCAAAGCCCTTTTCAAGTCTCTTGGAGTTGGTCATAAATAGAATTCATGTTGGAGTCCTCCAAATAATAAAATAGTGGGAAAAAAGATAATATCTCCTTCTGCTTAAGCTCTTGGACCAGATCACATCATTAAGAATAGTTCCAGTAAGTGCTTCTAAGTCAGTCCTAAGAGTGCATTAGAATTTGTAAAACGGAGAATGATTTTGTACATGGAGGCGACTGCAAAAATCCATTAATAATAAGGAAATTCTTGGGGTTATTTTCCTAAAAGTAACAATGGTATGCCTTGAGCTTGCCACTAAACTTTCCCATCTCAGTGTCCCTTCCTCTCAGGGGAACTTAGGACTTCCTCTCCTAATTTCATAAAGGGAAGAAGCAGGAACTACTACATATCAGTGCTGGTATTCATTTGAGCAGGTTAGTTGCCGGAAGGTAGAATTCAATGAAGGTTTAAATAGAGATAAACCACACAA
The DNA here is from genome assembly GCF_031878675.1 of Megascapheus bottae. Lineage (NCBI taxonomy): Eukaryota > Metazoa > Chordata > Mammalia > Rodentia > Geomyidae > Megascapheus > Megascapheus bottae. The sequence goes on along the minus strand of NC_143510.1, from coordinate 79,795,882 downwards.
GCCAAGACTGGGGACGTAGGCTTAGAGATAATAATTCTTTTAAAACAGAACACAGAAAGGCTATGTATACAGCTGGTATTTACATGAATTCTCTCCACTGCTGCCTGGGATTTTGGAAGACAGACCAAAAGATAGGAGTTACACAGCTGTCTGTGCAGATGTTGCCAGCAAATAGGATTTGAAATTCTGATCTATTATTTTACCTAGGGATCTTTGGAAGAAGGGCATCTAACTGACCTCTCAATGCTATTATGTTCTGGGTTTGTTGCCGAGCTACCTTCTATATTTTACCCCCTCTTTATGTGAGCTGACTTAGTCCTGACTATTTAAAACTAACCTATGCTTCTGGGACATCTGTAAGGTACTTAGAAATGCTTAGAAACTGATGGATGGGAAACTATCAACTATTAGTGAGTTACCAGTAACTGTTTACAGTAGAAAGCTTGATAGTTATTTTCAAAGTAAATCCAAAAATGGAGTCATAGAGGTACTGTTCCTTTGAGCCAATATATCCTATGTGATTTTTTTTCTTTCACATTGGTAGTAATATGCTAACCTAGTATCTCAAGCCAAAAACTTAGGGATTTTCTTTAAAAAAATCAACAAATTATTTTTTTCTTCTTCACATCTGCTTCATTGAAAGGTTATTTTGCTCCAACAAAACAAATCTCGCCACTCCTCTCTCCATCCTCAGTGTCATTTCTTGAGCAAGTCTCTCATCTTTCCTGGGGAACTGTAGGAACAATTTGCTTGTTCCTTTTGTTTTACTCTTTTATTTGCAATGCCCATTCTCGTAACAGTGACCCAAGCAATTACTTAAGAATGTAAAGGGGGTTGGATTTTTAGCACATCAATGATTTATCAGTGCACTTAGCACAACACTGGATCTCCTGCTTGTGAAATATGAATCTCAAGGTTTGTACAATTGGATCCAGCCTTTGGATAGATCTATGTAATTCAGTTTATCTTTAACATTCTTTAGGGCTGCACCATTCAGACAAGGTGCTTTGAACAGAGCATTTGTTCACCAATAGCACTTCTACCAATGAGTTCACACCAACTCCTGTCTTGAGTCTCTAAAACAACTTTGTATCCAACCCACTTTTACAAATCCTTCCCACACCTTGTTTTTTCAGTAATAAAACTTCCCTCTTCTCTCAATACCCTTGAATTACCCATACAATACCTTGAATACCCATAATTTGCTATAATGTGTATATTAGCATTGTAATATTCTGCTATTCTCAAATAAATATCAATATTTCATAGAGTATATTTCTCTGTCTGTAACTTAGATTGATAGTGTGAAGGGGATTTTTCTCCATAGAACAATCCTGTAACAATGAAAATGCTAAATAAATAGGGGTATACAAATGTATACAAAACCAGGTCTAACTGAGACTATAAAGAGGAAAGAGTGAAGGGGATAAACTCTGAATGCAATGTGTGTGTGTGTGTGTGTGTGTATCCAACACACACAAATACACACACAATCAAATAATATTAGAAATACAAGAGGAGCAACCTTAAGATTTAGCTTAAGAAAATGGAGCCTGGATTTATAATAGAACAAAACGTAGATTCATAAGACCGTATAGAATGACGCTAAATGAAAGGACTTCCAGGATATAGAAACAAAAGCCATATAATGAGTGATTGTTGTCCTTAATGTACTATGTTATCTTTCATCTCTTTTGCTGTCAGTTGGTTATCTCATATTGTTACAGTATTTCTCCTGGTTTTCTGATATATTGTATATATGCATATCTGGTTATTTGAAGTCGGATAGGGAAGGGGGGGAAACAAGATGAGGAGCTGGGGTGGGGGAGGGAAATGGGGACCAAGACATGAGAAAGGATATCAATGTATGTGAAGTAATACACCTTTTATCTGGCAAATATAATGTAACCCTCTATTAATTACAATAAAAAATATATGAATAAAAAGAAAATGGAGCCTGAAGATAGACGACACTGTCACTGTGCTGACATAAAAAGTAAAGCCCTACAGTTGCCTACAAGATCCCATGGCCTGCCTTTACTCAAGAAAGCATTTTGCCTCTCTCTAAAATCATACATTTTCAAAAAAATCATACATTTTCATGCTCTGTTGGATCATTCCAAGCATCATGAAAAGATATTGTGATTTATTCCTTCTTTAAAAAATCAAAAATAGGTGGTTTCTTAGTGTGACTTATTCCTTCTTTAAAAAAAAATCAAAAACAGAGAATTTCTTAGAAAGACAGAGATGAGAAGGCTGACAGATGAGAAGCTTCTAGCACTTGACTCTGAATGAGACCAGTCAGGATAACAAAAGAGAGACTATATTTTGAGGTAAAAAAAGCCCCAGGAGGTGCCATGAGAGAGGTGGCAGTATAGCTGAAAGACACCAAGAAACGGAAAGGCAACAAAAAAGTAGGAAACAATCCTCAGCTCCAACTTCAGCTCTCTGGAGTGGGAGGAGAAGGTGAAGCTGAAGATAAACACAAGGTAAGCCAGGTAGCCTGGGCAACAGACTGACAGACCTAGCTGTCAGCACACACTTTCTAGAAGTGGTTTTAATCACTGTGGGGATTTGTTGTGATGGTGATTATTCCTGCAGGGTACACTAGCATTAGAGAAGAAAATCAATTTGACACTTGCCATATCTTGAAGTACTAGTGCCATCTAGACAGGGGGACTATTATTGGAGACTGAGATACTTGGGAATATGAAAGCAAGAAACAATTGTGTCTCAGGGTTCTTAAAGATATTCTGTGTCAGTGTTTGGGCAGCAGAAGGCTAGAAGAATGTCCTTGAAGATTGATAAGATATGATGTCATTCCACTGAGAAGTTCAGGCTTAGTAAATAGACATAGTAGTCTGTGGTTGTCTGAGCCCCACTTTGAGAATCTCTGGAAACAGAACTCTGAACTCTGGCTCTCAGAGGACTCATACTTTGTTTGCCTCTCTGCTGTGTGAGGGTTGTTACTGGCCAGGCTTGAAAGCTCTGGTCTCAGGTCCTATCAACTTCCTGACTATTTCCTCAGCTTCCTCCCACTGAAGAAGTGGTTAATTTCTAAGCGACGACTGAAAATGGTACCAACCTCATCTTTAGATGCTTAATGTACATCAAGAGACAAACTGAGGGACCCTTGGAACAAGGAGAAATCTATTTAGCCCACCTATATCAAGGATCTTTAAAGCTATTAGTGGTTCCTGATACACAATGGATGGAAGTATCTAACTGTCCTTCCTTGGCCTTATCTTTAGTCTAAGTACATCCAAAGCTATACTCTAGAAGCAACAAGAGGTTCAAGCTAACACTCTCTGTGAATGGTTGTGCTGGGAATCAGGTCTAGCAAATGAAAGAATGTGTGGCTATGGAGCTATATCCCGAGTCTAGCCATGAGAAACTGTACATCAAACCTGAAGCCACTGATTCCTACCCTGAACATTGAGCATGTTTCTTATGAATGATGACAAGCATTAAACCCCCTACCAATAACATGGACTCTGAAATACTAGATTCAGAAAGACAGGAAGTATGAAAACCAAGACAGCATAACTCCTTTGAACGTGAGCACTTTTACAATTGACTTTAATGACAGTTAAGTGAGTGAAATCTGAAACAATTCAGGTGTATGATTAAAAGAATAGTTAATAAAATCAAAGAGGAAGAAGAACTACCTAAATGATTTCTAAGAGGATATTGAAAGCTGAATGAAATAAAAGAAACAGCGTGGCTAACATGAATATATACTCACTAAAAATACAACAGTGCAAGCTATAAAAGGGGAGTGTAGCAACAATATAATCCCCCCCACTATCAATAAAAAAGCAAATTGGAATTATGGAAAGGTAAAGCTCAAAAGGTCAAATGAAAATTCACTTGGAAACCTTGCCAATAACCTGGATTGAGTAGAAGATAAAATATAAGAGCTTGAAGATGGATAAACAGGTAAGAACTGTACAACAATGATAAGAGGAAAAAGAAATATGAGAGGAATGAAACGAGACCTTTGAAACACTGTGAAAAGACCAAGTCTATGAATGTTGGGAATAAAGAAGGAAAAGAGGAGGAAAAGAACCAGGAGCTAAATGTACAGAAAACATTCAATAAAATAATAACCAAAATAATTTCTAAGGAAGGAGGTGATCTTCCAGGCACAGGAAACTTTTGAAACACCAAACAGGCAGGAGAAGAAAATGAACCTTTCCATGTAATATTATAGTTTAATAACTCAATATGCAGTATACAGAATGCATATTGAACATTATGAGAGAAACAACAAGTCACACATAAAGGTAATCCCATCATGATATCACCAGATTTCTCAACAGAAACTCTGAAAGTAAGGATTGGATTAAAAACAAGACCTTGTGGCCTAGAAGAATGTACTTCACTAATGAAGACTTTAACACTGGCTGCAAAGAGACTTGAGAAAATGGAGCATCAATGCAAATAGGAGTATCTCTATCTGTATTTGACTGCTCAGTCTTCAAACCAACATTAGCCAGAAGAAACAAGGGAATCATTTCATATTGAGGAAGGGAACAATTCATCAAGAGGATAAAACAACTAAACACTATTGTACTGGATGTCGGTACCCACAACTTTATAAAATTTAGTTTGACTCCAATAATCCAATCAATAACAGCAAGAACTGACAAAAGGATTGCATCACATATAAGACCTTATTTCAAAGGAAACAACTAATGGAATAAAAAGACAGAATGGGAGAAATTAACTGCCAGCAATTCACCAGACAAGTAATCAATATCCAGAATATACACAACTCACAAACAAAAGAGCAAACAATCCAATTAATAACTGATTAGACTAACTGAACAGCCAGTTCTTAAAAAATGAATACAAATGACAAATAAAAACAGGTGAAGAAATATTCAATACCCTTAGTGATAAAGGAAGTATAAATCAAAGTAACATTGAGATCTGTCTCATCCAAGACATAGTGGTTATCATCAAACAAATAATAAATGCTGGCAAGGATATGGAGAAAAATGATCCCTACACACTATTAGTGTGAATGTGATTAGTCAAGCCACTATGCAAGTCAATGTGGAGGTTTCTCAAAAAACCCAAAATTGTACTACCATATGATCTTACTGTAACACTCCTGGACATATATCCAAAAGAATAAATAACAAAAACACTCTCATGTTTAATGCAGCAATAAACAAAAGCTAAGTTATGTAGTTAGCCATCAATATAATGAATGGATTGAAAACGTAGTGCTTCTAGTAAATGGAGGTTATTCAGTCATAAACATGAATGTCATTGTGCTATTTTCAGGAAAACAGATGGAAATGGAGATCATCATGTTTTGTCAAATAAGCCCGACTCAGACACAATATTGCTTATTTTCTCTCATATGCTGAATTTAAACCCTTAAATATGATATGCGTGGAAGAGGGTGGCCTGAGGAGGAAGCAGTGAGAAGTATGAAGGCTAGACAGGGCCATGAAGAGGGCTGGGAGGAGCATGAATGTGATTGAGATATGTAGTAATGAGTAGACGTTCTTAGTAACTGATCTTTTTCCTTCACAATCTTTTGCCTGTTACGTTTGATCGCCAAATCTTAGTTCTCTTCCCCTCTTTCCTTACATTTCAACAACTTAGTCTTTTTGCTATTTTCAAATATGCCAAGCACATCGCTGTCTTGGGGCGTTGCTGGTTGTTTTTCCATTTTGTCTGAACTCCTCTTATCCAAATTGTAAACTTGACCCTCCCATCCCCTATGCTCCTTCAATGATTTTCCCCAGTGCTAGGCTATCCCACCCCCTCAGCAAGTTCCTTCCTGACCTTCCCTTGAAAATCTTTTTCTCCTTTGCTAAATTTCTGATCTCCACACAGTACTGTCTCGACACCCTTTTATTTTTTATTTGATTAAATGTGAAGTACCTGAGGGAGTTTGGACATTTGCTTCTCTGCTGAATCTTCAATATTTCCACCAATCCCAGGCACACTAGGGCTCTCAGAACATATGTATTAAACAGATGAATGAGGTAATGCTCTCTGATGGGAAGGAAGTGAAATCTCAGTTGGGTAAAAGTTTGAGAGGCAGGCATCTCAGGAACTGTAAATGACTTTTTTTTGGCACATGAATGCATATTATTTTCTATGGCTGAGGGATCTGTAGTCAGGTCACTGACATATACTTATTGTTAAAAAATCAAACAGGAGAAAAGAATTTCCAGATGATTATGGATTTAAAAATAAGATCAGTTTGATTTTCATGACAGGGTAAAGCATAGATTCAGAAAACCAGTAGTTGGTATAACTCTTCCTAAGCAAGACTTTAGAACCAATTATGATAATCGATATCTACCCAACAGGGGAAGTTTGTCACCAAAAGCATTTATGAACATAGGTATGCCTAGACCTATCATGGGATTGTGTTTTAATAAATTGTAAGTTAATAATACTGTTAAAGTCAAATGCATTTAGCTTAATAAAACTGCATTATATCTCAGCCTAAATTACCTTAAACATACTTAAAATTCTTCATTAAGTGAGCAGGGTAATCTAAAATAATGCCTATTTTATAATAAAGTACTAGATATCTCAGGTAATTTGTTGAGTATTGTACTGAAAATGAAAAATACAATGGTTTTAAAAGTATGCTTTTGTGCTATAATAAAGTAGAAAAACCATTAAATGGAACCATTTTGAGTTGCAAGTCATGAGTATATTAAGAACAAGTTGTGTTGGACCTAATTAATTTCTTTGTTTGCCTTGTTGAAAACTAGAAATGCCAGAGAAATGTGAGTGATAGAGCATATTTGCAAATCACTGATGAAAAACTTCCCATTATTTTCTTATGGATAAAATGAAGAAAAATAAGCTAAATCTCATATAATTAGATGGATTCATGGTGTGTTTAACAATTAAAGTGCTTGCTAATAGACTAGATAGAAATTTCACTCAAAAAGTCTTAATCAGTTCTCCATGTTTGGTAAGTATTCTTCTTTTCCCTTTTCTCCTTGAGGAATGGTCAACAGTGTAAAGAGGCTTTCTCATTGCTCCTTTTCCAATAGCAGTAGTTAATTTTCATAGCAGTTGGTGGGAGAAATAGCAAAGGTATGTTTTGAGAGAATTGGAGTCAAATGACATCTCGATTTGTTTGGGTGATAGGTTGTTCCTAATAAGGGAAAGTACTCATGGTTCTTCCAAGTTTAAACAGCTGCTGCCACACATAAGGAGGGAGGAGGGCAGCACACATCAACCAACCTCAGAGGGTTTTTGTCCCACTAATTTATTTTATTGTCGAGGTAATGTATAGAGGGGTTATAGTTACATTCATCAGGTAGTGGGTATATTACTTCTTGTACATTGATCCCCTTCTCATGTTTTTGTCCCTGTTTCCCTCCCAATCATCTTGTTTTCCCCCTTCCCTTCCCTATTTCAAATAAACATATATACAATATACCAGGTAATGAACTCAGATACAGTAACCACATGAGATTAACCATAAGGGGGGAAAAAGAAAAGAAATAACAGTACATTAAGAACAACTATCACAAAGATAAACCTCTTGTTTCCATATCCTAGAGTTAGGTTTTATTTTTAAGGGAGGGGAAAGTATATTGTGGAAAGTAGACACTGTTCATGGCAAGTCTATACTACTGGACTGTTGAATGCAGTAAAATGCATACAGTAAAATCCATTTAACAGATGCATCCATTTCTAGCACTGTTACTCTTGGTTCTCTGGTGAGAAACATGGACATCATTTCCATGTTCCTTTGAATATTTCCATTTTGGGGCTCTCCCAGAGCTAGGCTCTGGGACATATATATCATATGTCATAAGTCATAGGCACCAATGACCTAAAAATTAACAACACTGTTGGGTTGATTTCAAGCTCTGCCCTCTCTATTCATAATTCCTGTTTGTATTTGTCAGAGTCCTCTGATTCCTTATTGCTTTATGTATTATTCCAAGAATTTTGAGTTGTAATAACTAGGAAAGATAGTATGGGATATGCTTTCTACCCCATAACCAGAATGGAGCCTCACAACTTACCCTTACATCATAGAGTGACATTTTTTAATTTTTTTCATTTCTGAAGAGGAGCACTTAATCATAAGGTCACACCAGCAGCAAGGAGGCTAAAACTGCATGATAGAGCTGAAGGTAATAGGACGAGCTAAACTTGTCACAGTGGTGTTACTGAAGAATATATTCATATGAATGAATAAGATGGCTAAGATCTCAGGGTTTTTTTTTGTCTCTGAATCTGAAATAGCAAGTTAGGAAGAGATTCATTCTGCCTCAATTTCCTTTTAGAATTTGGTGTATGATGGATATTAGAGATCAAAATGAGCATCAGACAAATCACTGAATGCAGAAGTGCAAAGGGGATATATACTACATCAAAATGCAGGGGAAGGGAACTGGAAATAGGTGAAGGAATTTTTTGGGGGTGGGGGGGTGAAAAGCCATGATCCTTATTTCTAGCCTATTAAGATTAGCTTCCAAGAAGACATATGAATAGCTTTAGTTTGTATTCATTCTGACTGAAGAGTCAGGTGCACTGGTACCTACTTCACACTGGAAGCTAAATGTGGCTGCATAAGACTGTTGGATATACTCAAAATTCATCAAGAAAATGAGGGCTATTCTGAGGGCAGAGACAAGTAGGAAGCTATTTTGAGTTGCTATTTTGAGTTGAACTACCTTGAAGAGAAGTATGACCTCAGAAGCAAGACTAGAGAAGAAAGCAATGATTTCTGAAGGCCTAAAAAAGGTTTCAAGCCACAATTGAAACAATAAGATGAAGTTGAGATATATGGCAGGACAATAGATTTTTCAGGAAAGCAATTTTCATGCTAGAATTATGAACAAAAGCAAAGAGGGTGAAAAGATTACACAACTGCCAAATCCCAGATGAAGCAAAGCCAGGTTATCATTCAAGACTTTTATCAACTTTGAAAGTATCAGAAATTATCCAGCAAGCAGGAAAGTAGATAAGAACCAAATATAATACCACTGATGCTAACCAATCTGCTACCTCATCATTTAGGCAATCATCTTTTATATTCCTATTGCAGGCTTCTATACTGAAGCCAATCCTAGCTAAGGAAGAGTAGACATAATATTAGATACAATAGCAGTTTTGATTAATATTTTGCAGTAGGCCTTTTAATTATGGAATGGTGCACTTTCATGATTTAAAAATAACATTCACTATATCTACTATTTTTATTATACCAAAAAGAAATTTATCTTTTCTAATCACATTTTAGAGAGTGGATAGGAGATTTTAAGTAACAACTATTAAGTATATGGTATTTCAGAGTCAAGAAAAGAAAAACTTAATCTTTTTTTCATATATTTTAATTGAAATTAATAGAAGGGTTACATGATATTTGCCAGATAGATGGTGCATTAATTCCCATACATTGATACCATTTCATATGTCTTGGTCCCCATTTCCCTCCCCCCACCCCCAACCTTCATCTTGTTTTCACCCATTCCCTATCCGATTTCAAATAACCAAATACAAATATATCCGATATATCAGGTAACAAAGTGAGATACAGTAACAATATGAGATAACCAAGGGACAGCAAAAGAGATGAGAAATAACATAGTACCTTAAGAACAACAATCATTCATTATATGGCTTATGTTTCTATATCCTAGAGGTCCTTTCATTTAGCGTCCTACTATATGGCCTTTTGTATCAAGGTTTTGCTCTATTGCAAATCTCTGCTAGGAGAGCCCAAGGTTTGTACTGATTATGACAAATGAGGGAAACAATTGAGCCTATGTTCCTTTGAGTCTGGCTTACTTTACTTAATATGATCTTTTCTAAGTCTTTCCATTTCCTAACAAATGGGGCAATGTCATTCTTTCTGACAGCAGCATAGAATTCCATTGTGTACAAATACCACATCTTGTTGATCTACTCATCAACTGAGGGACATCTAGGTTGGTTCCATATCTTTGCTATGGTATATAGTGCTGCAATGAACATTGTTGTGCTAGTGGATTTAGTATGTCCTTGTTTCTAGATGGTTGGGTAAATACCAAGTACTGGAATTGCTGGGTCATAGGGGAGTTCTATGTTTAGTCTTTTGAGGAACTGCCACACTGCTTTCCATAGTGGTTTAACGAGTTTGCACTCCAACCAACAGTGTAGTAGTGATCCCTCCTGGCCACATCCCCTCCAGCATCTGTTGTTATTAATTTTCTTGATCCTGGCCATTCTAACTGGAGTGAGGTGGAATCTTAGAGTTGTTTTGATTTGCATTTCTTTTATGACCAGAGATGTTGAGCATTTCTTCATGTGTCTATAGGCCATTTTTGTTTCTTCTTCAGAGAAGACTCTCTTTAAATCTTTGGCCCATCTTTTAATGGGATGGTTGTTACTTTGGAGATTAGTTTTGGAATGATTTAATTTTTTGAGCTGTTGATATATTTTAGATATGAGGCCTTTGTCTATTGTATGGTTGGTGAAGATCTTCTCCCACTCTGTAGGCTTCCTAATTAGTTTACTAGCTATGCCCTTTGCCATACAAAAGCTCTGCAGTTTAATGCAGTCCCACTTATCCAGCCTTTCTCTGATTTGTTGTGATTCTTGGTCCTTATTAAGAAAATTTAGACCTGTGCTAAGGAGGCCTAGTGTATCTCCTATTCCTTCTTGTGAAGTTTTCAGAGTGTCGGCTTTTACCTCCAGGTCTTTGATCCATCGGGAGTTAATTCTAGTGCAGGGTGACAAAGAAGGATCCAACTTTAGTTTTCTGCAGGTGCTTAACCAGTTCTGCCAGCACCACTTGTTGAAGAGGCTGTCTTTCTTCCATTCTATTTTTTTGTTGTCCTTGTCAAAGATTAGGTAGCCATAGGTCTGTGGTTTAATATCTGGGTATTCAATTCTATTCCATTGGTCTTCAGGCCTGTTCTTGTGCCAGTACCAAGCTGTTTTGATTATTATAGCTCTGTAATAGAGTCTAAAGTTTGGTATTGAAATTCCTCCTGTGCTGTTCTTTCTGCTAAGAAGTGTTTTTGCTATACGGGGTCTTTATTATTCCATATGAAATTTTGGATTGCCTCTTCTATTTCTTTAAAGAATGACATTGGGATATTGATGGGTATTGTGTTGAATTTGTAGATAGCCCTTGGCAAGATTGTCATTTTCACGATATTGATTCTTCCAATCCAGGAGCATGGGAGGTTTTTCCATTTCCTCAGTTCTGTTTTAATTTCCTTTTTCAGGGTTTTGAAGTTTTCATCAAAAAGTCCTTTACATTCTTAGTTAAGGTAATTCCTAGGTACTTTATTTTCTTTGAGGCTATTGCAAAAGGAGTTGCTTTCCTGATTGTTGCCTCATTCCTCTCACTGTTGGCGTAGAGGAAGGCAGTTGATTTTTGAGGGTTAATTTTATACCCTGATACCCTTCCAAATTTTGAATCAGCTCAAGGAGCTTGGGAGTAGTCTATAGGATTCTTTAAATACAGGATCATGTCATCTGCAAAGAGGGAAAGTTTTACTTCCTATCTCCCTATTTGGATCCCCTTTATGCTTGCTTCTTGCCTTATTGCACTGGCTAGAAATTCTAATACTATATTAAAGAGGAGTGGAGAGAGTGGGCATCCTTGTCTCGTTCCTGATTTTAGAGGGAATGGCTTTAGCTTTTCGCCATTAAGTATAATACTAGCTGTGGGTTTGTCATACATAGCCTTTATTATATTGAGGAATGTTCCATGGATTCCTAGTTTCTCCAGAGCTTTTAACATAAAGGGGTGTTGGATCTTGTCAAATGCCTTTTCCACGTTTATTGAGACAATCATGTGATTTTTGTCCTTGCTCCTGTTGATGTGTTGAATTATATTAATTGATTTGCGTATGTTGAACCAGCTTTGCCTCCCTGTGATGAATCCAGTTTGATCATAGTGTATAATTTTTTCGATGAGTTGTTGTAGATGGTTGGCCAGTCTTTTGTTGAGAAGTTTTGCGTTGATGTTCATCAAAGAAATAGGTCTATAGTTCTCTTTCTTTGATGAATCTCTGTCTGGTTTGGGGATGAGGGTTATACTGGCTTCATGAAAAATTTAATCTTACATGCTCCCAGAAGATCTTTGGCTGTTTGTGGGAAGCCTATATTAACCTATATTAATAGTTTAGCCAGGACTCATTCATATCACCAAGACCCTTAAGGAATTCTGAAGGATCATGTTACTATTGGTCTAGCAGGTAAGTAGATACGATCTTCATAGTATCATCTAGTTAATCTACAGAAATCTTCTTTAGTAACCATTTATTTCCCAGGTAGAATGTGCTGCCTTTGATGGTCAATGTTGCCTCAATGTGAGATGTTTTTGGTTTCGTGGTGTAGTTTGATTGGGTAGTGTGCAGATAATACATAGATATTGGAGAGGTGGCTGGGCTAAATGATATTTGATGTCCTTTCCAACGATAAGGTATATGATTCTATAATTCCTGTGTCAACCTGAACTTGTACTCGGTAGAACTGTATTGCCAGTTCGAAATACTCTGAGTTCAGTTTATAAATGCATGTAGTTCTTTTATAATAAATGCCAACTCTTTTGCACAATTTATATGCACTAAAAGTGGGGGAAGGTGAATCATAGGCTTTATTGGTGGTACCGAGTACCAGGAAAGCAAAGAAGACTAACTGGGAGAGCTGAAGTACCCTAATATACATGTTTGAACACAGAACAATGAAACCTGTTACAGTAATTATCTAAACAAAATTTTTGTGCTAGTATTGGGACTTGAACTCAGCTCCTGAGTGCTGGCACTTTACCTGGACCATCGATCCTCTTCAGATTTTCTTTTTTGGTGATTAATTGGAGATTTTTTGTTTGTTTGTTCTACAAAAAAGCCTCCCAGACTTGTCTGCCTAGGCTGGTTTGGAACAGGAAATTTCCAGATCTCTTATGTAGCTGAGAATACAGGTGGGAGCCACTAGCACCTGGCTTATTGAAGTTACTTTAAGGATTGGAGTTGGCAGGGGATTCTGAGAGAATAAGAGAAGTGAGGGAGACAGTAAACATGATCAGAATCCATTATATGTATGTATAGAAATGCCACAATAAAAGTCCCTATGGAATTAATATATGCTAATAGAAATCTTATTTAAAGTATCTGCTTTGTTATTATATCTCATAGGAAGATAATCAATAATCAACAATCATTTTCTTGTTTTGTTTTGTGTTGTTTTGATTGATGGTGGGAATCTGGGCCTGGGTACTATCCCTGAGCTCTTCAGCTCAAGGCTACCGCTCTACCCCTTGAGCCACAGAGCCACTTCTGATGTTTTGGTGATTAATTGGAGATACGTTTCATGGACTTTTTAATGTCCAGGCTGGCTTTGAACCATGATCCTCAGATCTCAGCCTCCTGAGTAGCGAGGATTACAGGCGTGAGCCACTGGGTCCAGCTCAGCAGTTCTTTTTAAAAACACAGAATCTATACCCTAAAAAAACCTTTGAATAATGACATTGTACATTTAAATTAATTTATGTTTTGTTTTTGCCCCCAAAATTAAATTTTCCAGCTTCCTCTATTTTCCCTCTTCTTCCATTAATGCCTTCTATGTCAATTATCCTTTCTTGCTTACCTACTCGTTTTCAACAGAAAGGCAAATATTTGTTTCAGTGTTCCAGGGCCATTGTCTGGACATCTTTCTGGAGCACAGTGGCAGAAACACAGCTGATCCTGGCTAAGGATGCCACCTGGGTTTCCTGTGAGCGCCTGCTGCTCTTTGAAAGAGTTGTTTATGCCACTGGCTCTTGCATTTTTCTCCGATTCCACAATAGCAGGGTGAATTTTCAATAGAGAAACTATCATGGTCACTTCTTTTCATCTCTCACTCTGGGGAGCTACTGAGGGAGAACTGGATTGGTCTTACAAAGGAAAACCACAGAGCTTTTACGAGTGCTTGGCATATCTTTCATCCTCATGTATTTACTGCCCAGGTAGAATAGAAAAGCAGAGTACACAAGAGTACACATGAATGTGCTGGTAGTTTTCTTGGGGAGATGGGGAGGGATTGGCATCATAAGAGAAAAATATATGAGTGTGATAAATGTCATGGGTAGGAGATTAGGATCTGGATATTGGGAGAGGCCTTCAAGCTGAATGAGGTCATGTCTGTCCTTTACAGCTCTTGGAAGACTCCTGATCTTTTGATTGCTGCCATCTCCAAATCACTTGACACTCCATCTCTCCAGGTGACTGACGTTGTTTGCCTTCCCAGCAGCCATTGTCTGCCCCTTGTTGGTAAGACCTTTTCAAATATATTGTTTTTAATCTCACAAGGTGCTTAGTCCAAGGGACAAACTCTGATTGGTTTAAATATGATTATCTCAAATTATTTATGTGAATGTCTAATATAGGAAAGAGAATATGATGACAACATTTAAGAGAAGTTAGTAGAAGATCTGGGGGAAAGTTTCCTTTCCTGATATCTTTTTTTAACAGGCAAGTGAGGAGAAGATTCTTTGGATTCTTTCTGTCTTTATTTCAAAGGAAGATTCTGATGTCTGAGAAGGTGATGACACATGGAGCTGAGACAGATGTACTTGTACCATGTGATGAAACTTTACTGTTGCAGGGGAGATGATAGATTTGTAGAATCAAGGCATTCAGGGCAACAAGTGGCAGATCTTCGGTCTCACCAGAGAAAGAATTCAGATGCAGATCATGGAAAAAATTTAAGGAGTACATTTAATTTGAGCAAAACTTAGATCTTATAGTTGAAGTGATTGCATGGTGACAGTCCACTCGCCAAAAAATCTGAGGATGCGCAGCTTCACAGAGCAGTCAAGTGATCTTATTCTCTAAGGATCTCTCCATGCTTACTGATTGTGATGAAGATAACATACATATCTGTGGAATTATCCACAGGGCATATCAGGGGAATATGGAGACAGATGGCCTTAATAAGATGTTCTTGGAGCTAAGATGGGAATTTGAATGGAGGTGAGTGAATGAAATTGCAGCTAATAATGAACTATAGGTAAGGTCTCTCTAAGATTGAGAAGGCTCCAGTTAGGGTCCATTGTTGTCTGCTCTACCAAGAATCTGGTTAATTATTATCATCTATATCTCTAGGATAATGGTGGCACAGAAAGTTTAGCTTGGTGAACCTAGATACAATGCTGTACTCAGGCTCATAGCTTTGTGTTATTGTTCCCTTACTACCTCACACATATATTATTAGAAACTTGAGACTATTTCTGTCTAGGCTTCTCGTTAGATAACGATGCACTTTGGGGGCTTAATTTCTATATATGCTTTCCCATTCTTGCATCCATAAAGATAGCTGACAGTTATTTTCTGAAATGCTTTCTCTCATTGATGTGTTCTCTTCTTGTTGTTTTTAATGGAGATTTTTGGTAATCTATTGTAGATAATTGTGATATCATGACAACACATTCTTATCTCTTTGTCTAACTTATGCCCTCACTCTCTTCTGAGAGTACTGAGCTGTTGCAGTCATTCTAGTGAACTGTATTATTCCCCAAAATTCACAGGGATCAAAGGCTAGTGTAAAATTATACTAGATGTCTGTTATCTGGGTATACTATGAATTCACTTCCCATTTTGAGGGGGAGAAATCCTTCTTCCTCCTTTGGGAAGGTAAGAGGAAACAGATTGTGATTGTACCTTTTTAAGCTTAACTATGACTATCTTCTGGCTGAATCATCATCTAGTCTTCGTCTAGTCTTCCATGTGGATGCCATATATTTCCCTTCCTGGGTAACGCCTTCACATCCTTCTATGGCCTCTGGTAATTGGCCCATATGCTTCTATTTCTGCCCAGTTCTAGCTTCATTATGGGTGGCTTCAGCATCCATGGAGATGACCTGTTTCATTCTAGGACTAGGCGTTTAGCCTTTTGTTAATATAATCTTTTCACTACCGACAACCATGACAGCAAATCATCTTGGACATCTAGGTGTGTTTCTAGATGATTCTATCCCCTAGCCATTGGGTGACTCCTATAACTCTTGGGTTTTCCCAGCTAAGTTCCTAAATATGGGACAGAGATAATCAGTATCTTGTATATTCTGTCTGAATATTGGGAGCAGATATTCATTAAAACTGGTTGTTTTATGCTACTAAGTCTTGCATGATTTGTTCATAACAGCAACAACAAGCAATATTTCTGTTGGCTTTCAGAGGAGTGAAGTTCATTCCATGACCACCAAAGTCTTCAAAACAAACAACATGACACACTGTGATTATACCTGGTTAGAAGTCATAATAACTAGTTGACTTTTTCCTCTTTATTTTGGTGGTACTAGGGCTTGAACTCAGGGCATTATACTTGTTTGGCTTTCTTCCTCGTGGCTGGTGTTCTGTCACTTGAACATGATGTTTAGCCCAGATTTTTGCTGATTAATTATAGATGGAATCTTGTAGACTTTTCTACCTGGGTTGGCTCTGAATTGCAATCCTCCAGATCTCCATCTCCAGAATAGATACAATTATAGGTGTGAGTCACCAGCATTGAGTGATAACTATGAATTTTTGAATACCACCATTAGTTTAAGCATGCGAGCTTTGTTGTCAAATAAATATGGATTGAAATTTTTGCCTTGTCACATATCAGTAGTGATTCTGGACAAAATAAAAACATTTCTGAGTTCTACGTTATTTCTTCTGTAAAATGGGGAAATTAATATACACATCATAGAATTTTTTTGAAGATTGAATGATACTATTCAAATTTAGCAAATAGTTACTTTGGATAATCTAAGAATAATATGGCTTCTACCAGGAAAAGATGAAGAACAACAAAGACTAGAGAATATTAAACACTAGTTAAAAGAATTTCAAAATTAGATTTCTTTTCATTAAAAAGTTTTATTTATTTTAAAAAAGATTTTATCAATTTGATTTTCAAATTTTGCGTGAGAGAGTGGCTTTAGGCTTTACAATTGTTTTTAAGTCTCACTGTAATAACTTGCAATTTAGTTTAAAATATGGTTAAAATATTTCAGGTATACACAAAGTTTAGAAACAATAATATATTTGCCTGTGAGGACTTTCCCTACTTCTTCAGATGCTGTTATTTAGCCACTTTTTCCCAGTGGTGTTATGGAATAAATTACCAGCTCCCCAGAATAAGAAGGCAATTTGGGAATCTGTCTGTTATGGAGTTATTGGGAAATAATGAAGCTATGATACTTCAATAAGAGTCAACCCTCTGATGTGTATGATTGATAGAAATCTGGACCCCTCTTAAACGCAGATTCAACAAGCCTTGGCCTTTTGAGAGACTTATGATCCAGTTCTCATCTGCAGTCCTCAACATTTTATCATTAATCATTTCTTCATTTGCTTGTGCTAAAAATAAGATTAACGAAGTGTGGCTACTAAGCAAGTTCCACTAAGATGTGTGAGCAGTTTTTGTCAGAAATATAAATTCTCC
Organism: Megascapheus bottae; assembly: GCF_031878675.1. Classification (NCBI taxonomy): domain Eukaryota; kingdom Metazoa; phylum Chordata; class Mammalia; order Rodentia; family Geomyidae; genus Megascapheus; species Megascapheus bottae. The sequence goes on along the minus strand of NC_143510.1, from coordinate 79,778,470 downwards.
ATATTGCGGTAAAGGAAACATGGAACACTTGCCAAGTTCTTGTGAGAAATCTCTAAAAATTGTGCCAGCTTACTAAATATAGAGTTGCTGTGAAGAACAGAACTAACCTGACTATTAATCTCACCTCAAATAAGATAGTGGGGGGTTATACTAACTTGCCCTATCAGTGGGTCTACCTCCCAAAGAATTAGGGATGAGGATTCCACTCAAGATATGGTTTCCCAGTGTCTATGGCAGATCCTTCTCACAAATAGTGGTGAGACAAGTCCATATGAGGTTTCTACACCTGATAAAGAAAAGAAACCTCACAGACAGATGGCTTAAACAAGGACACATGCTATCTCTATATTGTTTAAAATTCTTTATGATGAAAAACTCATAATGGGCTGTGTAGATACTCCTCGAGTGCTCCAGAGAATTCTAAGAACAAACAAACAAACAAAAAATTTGGATCCAAGGAAGAAGTTGTCCCTAATGTTAGAAGGCACATGTGTAAAGATTTGACTGATTATAAAGAAGCCAAGATGCAAATTACTGTTTTGGAAAATAACCTGAGCTCTGGGGAAAATCTGAATCTATCATTAGATTTGAGAAAAGAAAGAAAAGATTTTGAATATATTGGTAAAAAAGAAATACTGTTATGGTGGGTTATATTGTGTCTCTCCAAAGGACATGTATCAGTAAATAGAATCTTAATTATAAATACAATCTTTGTAGATAGAATCAATTGAAACAACCATTTGTGAAATTACTGTGGATGAAGGGTAGATCATAAACCTAAGATTTGTGTCCTTTTAAGAGAGAAGAAGGGGAGACTTGAAACTGGGAAGCACAGAAACACAAAGGACTAGGTTGTGGAGAGAAATGGAGTGATATACTCACAAGCCAAGAAAAATCAAAGATTCTTGGCTACCACTAGCAGCTCTGAGGAGCCAGGCACAGGATAGATTCTTTCTCAGAGGTGTCCAGAAGAAACCAATCCTGATAATTTACTTTTTTTTTAGCTTCTGGTCTTTGTAAGTGTGAGGGAATGCATTTTTGTTATTTCTCGATCTTCTAGTTTGTGATAGTTTGTTATGGAAAATAATAAGGTTCCTCTTCTCCTCACATACAAAGAGAAGATGGAGCATTAAGAGAGGAGACACTCACAGCTGATAACATCAGCCATATACGGGAATCAAAGAATCAATTAAATTGTTATCTTATTGAAGCAATTATATAAGATAAAAATTCTGTGCCTCCATTGCACAAAGCACAATTTATGTTTGCTGTAGTCATCTGTAACAGTTAACAAATTGGATAGTGTAGGTAGATGGCATTTCTGTCATTGTAGAGAGTTCTGCCAGGGTGCCTTACTCTAAATGATAATTGTTTAAAGAGCTACAAATTAAGGGTCCATCTTTATGAGTACTCAGTGTGTGTTCACCATTAGCTTGATATCTGTCTATTCACTCACACCTGCACCAGAAGATACCAGTTATCACTGTAGTGGGACTGTCACTATGATTTTTGAAGGAACAAACACAGCAAGGTGTAAATATAGTACACCACCTGCCTCAGGTCTCTGCACACATACCCTCTTCCAAAACAACAATCATATTAAATGATAGTATTGATAGGCAATCCTCTCTCAAGTCAAGAGCCCAGATCACCAGGATAGAAATTATGAGACATGTTTCTCTTATCTATAAATTCCATGGTGGGTCATACCCAAGTGGACATGTTTGCTCAATTTTCCTTCCTTCTATATTTCTAGTTTCTTTAAAAATTTTGAGAAGGATTTTCTGCTCTTGTAGCAATTACCTCTGGTGAGGTCTGTAGTTACTGAGAACAGCAGGGACTCCTAGATGGGCTTGGAAAACCAGGAGAAGATTTTCAAACAGGGCGTTGATGTGATGTGCAGTTGATTTTCCCTGAAACGATGAGCCTAGCAGTAATTTGAAGGGATAAAGATGCGCAGCTGGGTGGTATGGGTGAAAATGCAAAACAAAATAGTTATGCTCTCCATTGCAAATGCTGCCATTATAGAGACTCACCTGTACAGAGCTATCTTTAGCATCATTTGGGAAAAATGTTTTTGTCTAAACCTTGTCTCCTTCACTTTCCTTCCAGTACAAAACTGGAGGAATTTGCAACATGAAAAAGGAAAAACAGCACCACAGGATTGTGTGAGAGAACACGTGCACGTGTAGGGGGTGGGTGGCTATGTGGGAGAGAGAAAGTGAAAGAAACAGAGCAGACAGCCAGAGAATGAGAGACAGAGATAGAGGAGCCATAGAAAGACAGAAGAGTGGTGAGGGAGGTGAGAGAGAGAGAGAAAAGAGAAGCATCAGACAGACAGACAGAGACAGAGGACTAAGATAGAGGTGGCGTATACAGAGACAGAGGACTAAGATAGAGGTGGCGTATACAGAAACAAGGAGACACAGAGAATAATGGTGTGTGTGTGTGTGTGTGTGTGTGTGTGTGTGTGTGTGTGTGTGTGTGTGATATGTGTGTTCTGTATTTATGTGTATAAATTGGATGCATGATTCCTTACAACTTGACTATATTTGAATCATTTCTCTTACACTGAATCTCTCAGAACAACTAGCAGTCCCTTGAGTATGTCATGGATCACTGTGGTCCCATCTTTTATCTTTATTTTGTCTAGAATGTTATACTTTATCTTCTTCCTGTGACAAATCTTTGCTCCTTTTTTAACATTTGGGCATATGTCATCATATATAGAAGGCTTTTGCCTGGCCAGAAGTGTGGTGTAGTGGTAGAGTGATCATCTAGCATGCGCAAAGCCTTGGGTTTGATTCCTCAGTACCACATACACAGAAAAAGCTGGAAGTGGTGCTGTCACTCAGGTGGTAGAGCACTAGCCTTAAGAAAGCCCAAGGACAGTTCCCAGGACTGGCAAAAAAAAAAAAGGCGCATTTGCCCATTATTCTCCTTTCCTTGTGAATAGAAAGAAGTCTTGCCTACTCTGGTTTTGTCTCACTGTGGCAAACATGTTCATTCACCATAGATAATTTGAATTCATTGAATGGTTATTATTTTCTTGGTACTACATTTGGGGAATGATTTCAGACATTGGGCTCAATAGACACTCAAGGAAAACATGAGGAATAGAGGAGCTGACTTCTATGCAGCTGACTTGGAATATATATAGGAAGTTTATACTACAAGAGAATCATTCACATTATTTTAATATGTTGATTCATTTTGCCATGATTTGTTTTCATTGCACAGAGCTCATTGGTTTATATTTAGGTGTGGTATGCATGGCATTTTAACTATAAATGAATGCATCGTTGTAAGTAGCAGATCTCTTTATTTTTCTATTCCTCATTATCACTTTCAACTCCTAATATCATTATCATATTCTCCTCCCATCTTTTCCATCCTTAGTACATTCTATCTTAGAAAAAGGCACCTCCTTTAATTATTTAAATCTGAAAGCTGGGTCTCATTTTTTATTTTAAAAATTATTTCCTTGCTGGGTGTCAGTGGCTATGCCTATAATGCTAGCTGCTCAGGAGGCTGAGATCTGAGGATTACGATTCAAAGCCAGCCTGGGCACAAAAGTTTGTGACACTTTTTTCCCCATATGTATATGTATATATATATATATATATATATATATATATATTTTGTGCCAGTCCTGGGCTTGAGCTCAGGGCCCAAGCCCTGTCCTTGGACTTTCTCATGGCTAGAGCTCTACCACTTGAGCCACAGCACAACTTCTGGCTTTTTTCTATGTATGTAGTACTGAGGAATCGAACCTGGGTCTTCGTGCATGCTGGGCAAGCACTCTACATCTAGGCCAAACTCCCAGCCCTCCCATATATTTTTATTGTAATTAATAGAAGGGTTACATTATGTTCACCAGATAAAAGGTACATTACTTCACATACACCGATACCCTTTCTCATGCCTTGGTCACCATTTCCTTCTCCCACCCCCGCCCCTCATCTTGTTTTCCTCCCTTCCCTATCCAACTTCAAATAACCAAATACACATATATACAATATATCAGATAACCAGGTGAAATACTGTAACAATATGAGATAACCAAGGGACAGCAAAACAGATGAAAGATAACATAGTACATTAAGGACAACAGTCACTCATTATATGGCTTTTGTTTCCATATCCTGGAGGTCTTTTCATTTAGCATCATTCTATATGGCCTTATGTATCTAGGTTTTGTTCTGTTGTAAATCTCTGCTAGGAGAGCCCAAGGTTTCTACTGATTATGAAAATGAGGGAAACTATTGAGCCTATATGTTCCTTTGAGTCTGGCTTACTTCACTTAATATGATTTTTTCTAAGTCTTTCCATTTCCTTACAAATGGGGCGATGTCATTCTTTCTGACAGCAGCATAGAATTCCATTGTGTATAAATACCACATCTTCTTGATCCACTCATCAACTGAGGGGCATCTGGGTTGGTTCCATATCTTCTATGGTAAATAGTGCTGCAATGAACATCGTTGTGCTAGTGGAGTTAGTATGTCCTTGTTTCTGGACGATTGGTAAATGCCAAGTAGTGGAATTGCTGGGTCATAGGGGAGCTCTGTGTTTAGTCTTTTGAGGAACTGCCATAATGCTTTCCATAGTGGTTGAACGAGTTTACACTCCCAACAACAGTGTAGTAGTGATCCCTCCTGGCCACATCCCCACCAGCATCTGTTATTAGATTTCTTGATCATGGCCATTCTAACTGGAGTGTGGTGGAATCTTAGAGTTGTTTTTTGATTTGCATTTCTTTTATGGTCACAGATGTCGACCATTTCTTCATATGTTTATAGGCCATTCTTATTTCTTCCTCAGAGAAGACTCTCTTTAAGTCTTTGGCCCATCTTTTAATGGGATGGTTGTTTCTTTGGAGATTAATTTTGGAGTGATTCAATTTTTGAGCTGTTGATGTATTTCAGATATGAGGCCTTTGTCCATTGTATGGTTAGTGAAGATCTTCTCCCACTCTGTAAGCTTTCTAGTTAATTTGCTAGCTATGTCCTTTGCCATACAGAAGCTCTGCAGTTTAATGCAGTCCTACTTATCCAGCCTTTGTTTGATTTGCTGTGATTCTTGGTCCTTATTAAGAAAGTTTTGACCTGTGCTAAGGAGACCTAGTGTATCTCGTATTCCTTCTTGTAAAGTTTTCAGTGTATCTGCTTTTACCTTGAGGTCTTTGATCAATTTGGAGTTAATACTGGTGCAGGGTGACAAAGAAGGATCCAACTTAAGTTTTCTGCAGGTGTTTAGCCAATTAAACACCAGAAAACCAGAAGTGGTGTTGTGGTTCAAGAGCTAGAGCCCCTTGAGCCAGAGAGCTCAGGGGCAGTGCCCAGGCCCAGAGTTCAGCCCCATGACCAACAAAAACTTTTTTCTTTAAGTTATTGTAGAAAGGAGTTTCCATTTAACCAAGCAGTTTATGAATACAATGCATCTTAATCAACATCACCTCTTTGAATATTCTCACCCATCCTTCCCATTGCACTCCTTCCCTCACTCTTCATAATTTTGCAGGGCATACATTCAACCTCAGAACCTTCTCTTCTTTATTTGTCTACACATGTCCTTTTGACTCCATCTCACCCCCTTTCAAGTAATTTTGTTTGGATAATTTCTCCGGTCTCTCCTATATCATCTCTTCATCATGTGGCCTGGTCGACCGTTTGGAAATATAAGTTGGAGAATGTCAGTCCTCTGGTGAAAAGTCTTATTGGCTTTGCACTGTTCTTTCAAGAAAATAGAAATTCCTAGACATGGCCATGAATTTCTATTAGACTTGTACTCTACTCATTCTCTAAGATAGCTCACAATGAATTGTTTTCTTGAGAGCTTTCTACTGATTCTTCTGATTCAAATGTTCTTCCCTCTGCTCTTGGGGAATTAGTTCCTTGTCAACTATAGCTTTTGTTGTCTGTGCACTCCTCAGTGAGGCCTTTCCCCATCTCTTTCCTGTTCTTTTCTCCACCATGTATTTTGTGTTCTACATAGGAATTACTACATTCATTCTGAGTTCCATGGCCATTATGTTGGTTTGACTATCAATGACTGGTTTTTCCAGAGGACCTTACATTTCCTAAGGGCAAAAAATATAACTGCCATAGCCAAGTGGTCCCCAGTAAGGGGCTTGGTACAAAGCAGCTACTCTATAAAATACGATTTGAATAAAGGGACAAATGAGTAACCATTTTGATTCCTTTAATTGGTCATTAGCTATCAATACTCTTGCTTGTTATTTAAGACTTACTTCAAAGTCAGCATCACACAATTTTTCTGTATTCAAATTTGGCTCTTACTCTGAGCTCCCATATTGTTTTGCTTAAAGCTCTGATGTTGAAAAGTACTAAAGACCTACATGCTGTAATTAAGAGAGAGGACTTGAGTTGAATCTTGGTCTAACATTTGCTACCTTTGTGGCAAGTGCTCTTCTGATTTCATTATATCAGGAACAGTCCTTCCAACTTCATTTATATATGCTTCTTGGCACATAGAAAAAATAGTCTTGAAGGTTGATAGTTATTGTTATATTGGTTCATAATTTTCAGTGTATTTCATATACATGTTTTGAAAGCAAATAAAGAAGTCCTACTTAAGGTATTTAATGCCAAGGTCAAGGTAAGGTCAAATCAAAGGTAACTTGATGCTGAAGGATATACTAAGTTCTGATGTCATAGAATCCTGGTATTCATCCCTAACTTCATTTTAGCCTTCTGTAGATTTCTTGTCTTTCTGAAGGTTAGATTCCTGGTATGTAAGGAATGATACCTTTGTAACAGAGATGTTGTAGGATTGGAAATGATGCCTTTAAAGGTCAAGGAACAATGTTTATTTGTAGCTGCATAACATACTTTTATACTAGATCTATGTCTCAATCAGGACAGAGACTTGGTCAAAGGAAATATGACCAAATTGGACAAGCCTAATGAAGCTAGTAGGACTCCTGTCCTTCTTAAACCAGCCAAACCAGATGAAAAATAAATATTCTCAGACTGAATCCAGGGTAAAGGTCTGGGCTTTTCTCCAATGCCTGCCCATCTGTTCTGAGTAGTGCCTGTAATCATTCTTGTACAGCCATGGGTTCAAGGTGAATTCAGAATAGAGCTAGATTGGCATGATTATTTGACATCTTGCAATGGTTCCTGACTGGCTGTTGGACTTATTTTCTTGGAGAGACATTTGAAAAATCTAGAGGTGGATAGGTGCTAAGCCTTCTTTAAAAAAGAATAATAAAGTCTGACGACTATAGGAGTCCTCTTACAATTCAAACAAAAGATAAATGTGTCTGAGAAAGCCTTATGACATCTTTTTAGTGTATGTCTACAAGAGAGAAACGAGGACTATATACTAGTTTAAATAGTGTCCCAGGATAAGCCATGTCTTCTTGGAATTTGCAGACACTAAAAACATATAGAACGTGGGAAGGGATAACAATGTTCAAGAAGTAATGTACCCAGTACCTGATGAATGTAACTGAAGCTCTTCTGTACATCTCCCCAACAATAAAATAAAATAAAAATAACAAAAAACATATAAACATGTAGATGGGGGCAGAGTTTGAAAACACTGAAACATTGCTAAAAGGAATCTTCTTTCTTTCTTTTCTTTTTTTTTTCTAATTCAAATACAACTACAAATACATGAAAAGGCATGGCATGTTCCTACCCTGACTCAACATGTCTGTGCTATTCATGACCTGTAACTACAACTTAATTATAGAACTGAAAAAAAATCATTCAAGTCATATGGGACAACACAATACTCCAAATAATTAGAGCAGCCTTAAGAAAGAGGCACAAACTCGGAAGTATCACACTTTCTGACCTTGAAATGCAATAAAAATGACAGTAATTTAAATAGCGTGAAATACTGAAAACAACAATAAAAAAGAAAAAACTTCTTGTTTCTAAGTCTTGAAGTTTATTTTGCTTAGCGTCATCTTACATAGTCATAGGTGCATATAGCTATTGAGCTACTGTGGTTTTCTGCTTATCTTAAACATTACTAATTATTACAGAAGAGGGAAATATGGAAATTTTGATTCCTTGGTTCTAGATCACTTCACTTGGTATGATTTTTGTGAAGTTTTTTTTTTCTTTCATTTTTTTTCCTTATGGTTTGCCCCTTGTTGTGCCTCTACTTGATTTTGGTACCCTCTGTATTACATATATGTATATCTGAATTAGGGAAGAGAAGGGGAACAACAAAGTGATGAGACAGAGGACAAGGGGAAGACCAATGCAACTGTGATGCTCACATGGCAATATGTTGGAAATCAACTTTACAACTTGATGGTTAGTGGTAGGGGTGGCAGGGAGGGAAGGGAAAGAGGGGGAAAATGAGGGAAAGGGTAACAATGTTTGACAAGAAATATACTTTTTGCCTTAGTATGTCACTGTAACCCCTCTTTACATCACCTTGATGATAAAGTTAAATTAAAAATAAGTAGCATCATACAGATGAATGGGAAAGATAGATCAATGGAAAAAGAATAGAGAGTGCAGTCTGTCATGGTGGCTTACACCTGTAATCCTAGCTACTCAGGAGTCTGAAATCTGAGGATCATGGTTCAAAGCCAGCCCGGGTACTAAAGTCTGTGAGACTCTTATCTCCAATTAACCACCAGAAGATTGGAACTGACACTGTGGCTCAATGGATAGGGTGTTATCCTTGAGCTGAAGAACTCGGGACAATTCCCAGGCCCAGAGGTCAAGTCCCACAACCAATAACAACAACAAAAAAAGAACTAGAGAGTACAGAAATAAGTTCATGTATACGTGGTTAACCTTCACCAAGGGCACCAAGATGTTGATGGTTAGTTGACCACATATACATGATCTTATTCTTGACCAATGGTATTGAGGAAACAGAGTATCTATATGCAAAAGGATGAAGTTGAACTTCCATCTTCCATAATTATAAGAAAGTCACCTGAGAACGGATTAAAGATTTGAATAGAAAACCTGAAGTTAAAAAAACAATTCTAGAAGAAAACATTAAGGAAAAGATTCATGTCCTCGGTCTGATGGTTTTGTGATTTATTTGCCAGTCCTGAGACTTGAACTCAGGGCCTCAGCACTGTCCGTGGGCTTTCTCAGGGATAGTGCTCTGCCATTTGAGCCACAGCACCACTTCCAGTTTTTTTCTGTGTATTTTGAATATGAGGAATTAAACTTGGGTCTTTGTGCATGCTAGGCAAGCACTCTACCACTAGGCCAAACTCCCAGGCCATCAGTCTGATGTTTCCATGACCTATAATTACTTTGGCAGCATGAGCAGAAAATGACTGTGAAACTGTACCAATGAAATACACTTAGCAAAGAAAATTATCAACAGAATGATTCAAAATATTTTCAAACCATATATCTAATAATGCCTTACTATTCAAGAAAGAGGAGGAATTTAAATGACTCGATAGCCAGCAAATCAATAACACAACTAAATGATATATAAATGACCAGAACAGATATTTCCCCAAAGAAGACACAGAAACTACCACCAAATATATGGGGAAAGTACTTATTATATGTATGAAGTTATACATGAGGTAAATGCAAATCAAAACCCCAAGGGCTAGAATAGTTATTATGAAAAAGGGAAAAAAGGAAGATAACAAGGGTAGCCAAAGATGTGAAGAAATTATAACTCATATATGGCCAAAGATGCAGAGAAATTGAAACTCTTGTACAGTGTTGTAGTGGATGGACAATTATGCAGCTTCTAAGAATAGTAGTCTGGAGGCTATTCAAAAAGTTTAAACTATTATGTGAACTGGCAATTCTGCTCCTATGTATGTATCCAAAATGAAGAAACAACTACACTCCCATGTTTGTTGTAGCATTAGTCATAAGAGCCAAGCTACTAAAACAACTCAAAAGTATGTCAACAGATGAATGAAGAAAATGTTTCTTGTTCTTTGGAGTGTTGCCCATACAATGACATAAGGCCAGATAATAGTATCTGTGTGTTTTGCACCCACTGTCTAGGATCTGATTACCAAGGACAGCGTAGGTGCTGTTTGTTATGAACCATCTGTGTAGTACTTGTAAGACCCATACATGCACCTTGTATCCTATTAGTGAGTTTTAGTGAACTGTTTTTCATATACAGTTTCGTTTAGTCTATGGCACAGTTAAGCTTTGGGTACTGTGGTTCACAGACCTTCTAAATACCTTAGTGTCTCTAGTTAATCATGTGCTGTTACACATTTTAAAACTTAGCAGGCTAGAGCTCAAGTTAAATGCTTCTAACCAACATACAAATACAGACTCAGACACATGCTAAGTGACTGACATGAGGAAATATTTGGAGGGGAAGCATGCATTTATTACCCTGGTGGTAGTGATAACACCCAGCTAAACTCATCAAAGCATATTTGTTAAATATGTACCATATCTAACTATCAGTTACATGTCAACACCGTGATAAAATAATGATGACTTAAATAAATATTAATGTTAAAAAAGAGGAAAAAAGTACACACTGGCAGTTCCCGTCAGCTGGCCTTTGGGTATCTTGCTTTCCTCTCTCCAGCTTCTCTTCTAGGGCCCTATTGGGAGTCTGTAGGATGCATTACTTTCAACATTGCACTCTTTCAAGTATTAAGGCATTTATATCTTCCAGGATAACTTTTGGCCAAGGAGAATAGAGTTCAGCCAAAAATATTCCCCTTATCAGAATCTCAAAGATAATTCTAAGGCATTTCCTGCCAACTTCTCTGAGTTGTCTTCACCAGTGAGAATCTCTATCGCCACAGGTTGAATTGCCTGGGTTTGACATCTATTCTTCCCTGTTTGACTCTTCTAGGTCCTTCCTCAGAATCACTTGATTTGTTCTGAAGATAAACACTTAAATGTACACAAAGTACTTTGTCTAGTAGTGCTGGGCACATTGAAAACACTCAATAAATGTTAGCTGGTTTCTCTATTGGAGATGGAATGTTCTAGAAGACAAATGTGAAATGTGTTCTCATCGATCTTTCTTGCTAAGTGTGGAGCAGTAAAAGTCGTTTGAGGTTTTTCAGCTTCAGCTCCCATCTTCATTAACACAAGTGGGCTCTAATGGTAGAAACAAGATATCAGATTTCACTCCCCTTATGACACCCACTCAAAGCTCTGAACCCAAGAACTAAAAGCGAAATAAAACTATTTACCAGCCGGAGGGAAAGGGGAATAACAGCATGTGGCCTGTAAACTTAGCAAATGTAATCACAGTAATTGAGCAGCCCAGGAAATAATTTGGCCAGCATAATTATATTACAAATTACATATTGCACAATTAAACAATTGCATTTTGGCTGTAAATGAAACTCCAAAAACACAATTTATGGTGAAGTGGGGAAGCAATTTAAATTGAGAAAAGCAAAGCAAAGACACAAAAGCACGTTTACATTTATATTTATATTAGTGTCTGAATGCAAAATAGTAAAGAAAAAGATCAGTGTTGGGTGGGTTAAAAAATGTGACTGAAAAAAATAAATAAAAAATGTGACTGAACTGAATAAATTTGCAGAGTACTTTCTGAATATTTTACTGCTATTTGACTTTTGTGTTACTATCTTGGTTCTTGTTTCAGGAGAGAATAATATAGGCAACCTAGTAAAGATGATAAGAAAATTTACTAGGAAAGAAATATACATGCAATAGACTGAAAGCAGGTCATCTTTAGGGTAAGAATGACAATGATATTACACCCAGCACTAAATTTGCTTTATATTTCCCCATTACTTGTATCCATTATTTCCAATAAGTCTGCAACTTAAAGCCTTATTGCTTCTTGTAAATAAATATTCTCATGTTAAAGATTCTTGAATTTATCTTTTAAGCTATATTAATAGAGTTCTAAATGGAATGGGAAATTCCAATATTCAATTATTTCAAAAGCTTATTGGAGGAGCCATGACATTTTTCTTGACTACACACACACACACACACACACACACACACATACCACACACACACACACACACACATCTATATATATACATATATATATACGAACACACACATATATACATATATACATACACATATATATATATCATATATGTATATAAGTGTGTGTGGTTTGGTAGAGAGACATATGTATATAAACATATTCAAGCATAAGAAAATTGCCATTTGCAATTTGCATAAGAATATTAGATTGTTTTTCTCACTCTGTTGTTCAGAATTCCTGTTTTTTTTTTAATTTTGTCTCATCCTCATCAAATTTCTACTGTGGATATTAGCATTCTAAATTCTGTTTTGGGGTAGGAGACTAGGTCCTCTTGAGAAAATAGACATTGAATAATTTAGTCCAACTAGTTTTATGAAATTATAACAAGTACACCAACTATTAAGAGGAAAACATGCAAAATACCACAAATCATATCCCTTGATGAGAGGCTAGGTTGGGGAGTGTCGAAGCAAAGAGATCCTGAAGGAGTATATATTTACACTGAGATGTGAGGTTGTCCAAGAAATATAGGATTCTTCTCAATTAGAGGTCTACTTAACTAAATATCTTGCAATTAGGAATGAGTAATGGAAGCCCTTCTGGAATTTTGCCTGGGGATCTTAAGTTTAGCTCCTGCTGCTGATGTGAGCCATCCAAGCAAAAGCAGTTGGGGAAAAAATACATTATAAAATCCTCCCCCTGGGCCAGGAGTTTGGCCTAGTGGTAGAGTGCTTGCCTAGCATGCACAAAGACTCGGATTCGATTTCTTGGTACCACATGCATAGCAAAACGCTGGAAGTGGTGCTGAGGCTCAAGTGGTCGAGCTCTAGCCTTGAGAAAGTCCAAGGACAGGGCTCAGGCCCTGAGCTAGAGTCCAGGACTGGCAAAAACAAAAACAAAAACAAAAACAAAAAACCCTCCTCCTAGCTGGGAGCAGTGGCTCATGCATGTAATGCTAACTACTCAGGAGGCTGTGATCTGAGGATCGTAGTTCAAAGCCAGCCTGGGTACTAAAGTCTGTGAGACTCTTATCTCCAATTAGTCACTAGAAAATGGGAAGTAGAACTGTAGCTCAAGGGGTAGGGTAGTATCTTTGAGTTGAAGAGCTCAGGAACAGTGCCCAGGTCCAAAGTTCAAGCCAATGACTTCCCCCCCCAAAAAAAACCCTCCCCTATCAAAAACAAACATTCACCAAATTTTAAAACATCCCCCCCCAAAAAACCCTCCCCTATCAAAAACAAACATTCAACAAATTTTAAAACATTCATAATTGCAGGACAATATTTGTAAATAATTATAGATTTGCATCCTAGAAGACTGGTCATTTAATATGTTTGCTAGTTATATTTTTGTTAAATTCTATGCAAAACTCTGATCATCTCTTGCTCAGCACTTTCAGTGTAGGGGAAGAAAATTCCAGAGAATTTTTTAACTGCCAAACAATACTCAGTGTGATCACCATTTATTGAATGATTTGCAGTATACCAATATTTCTGTTGAAGGCTTTGTAGATATTGTTCATGTTCTGGCCCTGTTTAAAAAATGGGACCACTGAGGTAAGTTAGGATAAATTGTTTGAGAAATTCAGTTTGTGAAGGATCTGATACTGTACCCATTACCTTTTTAATCAAATTGACTTTTGCTCTCTAGCACTTTTCCAAAAAGCTTTTCACTGTTCCTAAAAAGAACTATGGGAAGAGGAAGGAAGAAAAACAGGGAGGAAGTGGGGGAGGAAGGGAGGGAGGGAGGGGGAGGGGGAAGTAGAGAGGGAGAAAGAGAAGGGAGAAAGAAGGGAGACAAAATTTCTTATTAAACAGGAAAAAGAAAGTAAGAAACAAGAAAAGAACATGAACAGAAAAGAGAAAATTTGTTCAGACTCTGGTCTGCATTTGTCTAGGGCTGTTTCTCACCTGGGGAAAAAATATCTGAGCTACTGAAATTGAGACTCTTGGAGTAGCTTTCAGGGTTCTGAGTTTCAACAAGCCCTTGGGTGATCATATTGTCGGCTAAAGTTTTAGAAAGTCTTTGCAAAGAAAGTCCTTTGTATGGTTCTGATAGTGTTAGACAACAGACAATTCAATTCCTTTCTTCACAATAGGACAATGAAAATCAGGAATTGATTCTTCATTCAAGCTGTTGACTCATAATTTGAAGGTCTGGAAATTTCCTCTTTTACTACCTACCCTCATCCCTAGTTTTAGCAGATTTTTGGTCCCTGAATTTTTTCACTGATTTTTTAAAAATTATTTACAAGTAGTTATGCCGCAGATATTATATATTACATACAATGTACCTTGGTTAGAGTCCCCCTGCACATTAGTCTTTCTCTTCTGCCTTCCTGATTCACAAGCCAGTCTCAACATGCTTCGCTGTTTCATCTCCACACAGGTGTTTGTAAAGTATTTTGATTATATTCACCCTCCTTCACTTTCTCTGCTCATCTCCCTTCCTCTCACTAGTCCTTCCCATAGGATCTGTTTTACATTTCTATCATTTATGTTTTTAAGGGCCTGTTAACTGTCCAAATAAGTTTTACCAATGTATTTCCTTCTTATTCTCACTTTCCCCATGACTCCTCTTCTTCAATAGGTTTAAATGAGTTTTGTTTTGTCATCTGCCTTCACAGAGGCAATGTATTTTAGTATTATTCACCGTCTATTATTCTCTTCTCCTTACTTTAATCCTCTTAACCTTTTGTACTTATGGTTTACATCATGTCTTTTAAAACAGCTAACCTCAGTTAAAGATGCTTTTATTTACCCACATTAGGGTCCTACTTTATTTATATTCAAGCGTGTGTTTCCTAATTAGAAAGTGAGGTCCACTCTTACAATGAGAAAATCTAATGAATCATAGGATATGTAGAATTTCTATCAACTAAATGAAAGAATTTTTTTCAATGAAGTACAAGAAGACTAGCACCACAGCAAAGGAGAGAGTAAGAAAAAAAGTAAAATGATCCCATGATAAGTGGATAAAGATACTAGACATGTGGAGATAGGTCTTTCTTATCAAAATGAAAACAGTATCTGAGTAAGATAACATGTTGCTGGACAAGGAGTATGTCCTGAGTTGCACTTCTATTGATTATACTCGTTCTCTTTTAGGTAAATACTGACCTGAGACAACTTTATAGGACTCAGGGGTCAGATGAAAGAGAAAGAAGGATCTGATAGAGGTTCTGTGGGCCACCTAGCTTGATACAAACTCTCTAAGGCAGTTATCAAGTAAGTTTAGAGCATGCTGTATACCCTGTCTCCATCTTAAACGTCAGAGAAATACTTTAGCACATAAACTTAAGTGTAGGTGAAGTGTTTCTCAATCTTATTTGGCTTTAGAATCATTGTATATCTATATTTTTGATGTCCTGGGAACATGCTGCTCCTGAGACCGTGGTTGCTGAATTTAATACCTGTATAAATTGGCATTTGCTGGTCAGTAGCATTCTCTTACTGTTTAGAATGAAGTGGGCCTTGAAGGATGGCATATAGAACATGAACTGGATTCCCTGAACAGGATCACTAACATAGAGAAATTGAATGAATTAACAATGACATGTTCTTCTTACACACCAGTTTACTAGATTGAATGTCATCCATTGGGCACTTCTAGGAGACAGAACCTTGCCTGGGAAGTTTTCTGGTCCTATTGGAAAGTATTTCTTGATGGTGTTTGTGAGCTAGCTCTCCTCTTCTGCAATTGCTTATTTAGAGATGAAGTAAAAAGACCCAGCCTTGGATGTAGAATTTTATGGAAATACCATCTTGGAGGCAGCAAATACAAATAGGAGGACAAGGAAGTCAGTTGACTTTATCCTACTCTTCTAGGTCTCAATGCTGAGATTTTCATCTACACTCTTAATTGCTCTGTTTTAGAGTCAATCCTAAAGTGTTTCTTAATCAGATTTATAAGATCCTATATAGCAGTACCCCTCTTAACCTGTTCTGGCCCATCATTTTCCATGCTGTATAACTTTCCAATGTGTGTCAAAAAGTCTTCTTCTCTCTCCACTGGACCATAATGTTCCTTCTGCTCTAAACATTCGCCTTTCCTTCCCTTCCTTGCTAAACTCCATTCTTCTAAACATTTCAGTTTGACATTACTTCTCAGAAGAAGACTTTTCTATTTGTTGGAGGTTTTAAGTTGTATGCTGTAGAAACTAACTGGCTTATTAAACAGAAACAGATATGGTTTGGCTCATAGAATTTTAACGCATGCTGGCTAATCAAGCCTCAGAATCACTTCCAGGGAATATAGTTGCATTGATGGCACCTAGCCTCTGGGGCTGGCTATGGACTGCAGCCAGGAACTTGAATTGAATGGATCTGTGCTCACCACCAACATCTACGGATTGCCTGAGCCAAGTATGTGTCTTTACAACATTGTAGCCATGGAAGCATGGTGCTCTCAAGGCCAGGTTGGTTTCCAGGTTGGGCCTTTAGAATGAACTGTGAATTTAAAATCTCTTACAGGTGACTCAAATTGGTGAGGTTTTTAGAAAGACACCTGTGCCCCACTTAAAGAGGCTAGGAGGATAAGTTTTGAGTTGTACATTGGGGAACACCGGATGTATAAATGTAGAAATTTCCTATTGAGCTAAAAAAGGGGGGGCCTCCAATTGAGCTACCCCATAGCATGACACATGTTTTAGCTTTCTAGCTGCTTATAATCTGGAGTTAGTTAGCTGCCCCCTTAGTCCAATGGCCTCTGTATATTGGTACCTTATCCCATCTCTATATTATAATCGGCTCTTTACTCTTTCATCACTTTCCCCAGACTGCATTTAGACAAAGAATCATGAAGTATAAATTTCCTTTTATTCACAATTCTATACCTAACCCCTAGCTTAGTATTACTCTGCACCCAGTGAGTATGCAAATAAAAATATTTTGAGAGAATACATGTGGCTTGGTCTGCTCAAATTTCATCAAGCTAGCCTGGCATCTCTCCCATACCTTCAACATTTCTATTATTAATCACCTCTCATCCTATACTAAATTCTACTGACTTAGCACTAAATTTGTCATTAAGACAAAGAAAACTGTCTTTGGTTCTACTTCTTTTGCTGGAAATATGATAAGCGTTTTCCAGTTCTGCATTTGCGTCCTCAGCCATGGAATGGAACCCACAAAGACTCACTTAGGAAGAAGCAGAACATTCCTATCTAACTAACTTCACATCACTGTAACCTGCTGACCCCTGCTTATAGCTCTATTAATTTCTTTTCTATGTGTCATTCCAGTGCTGATTTGTCTTAGATATTTGAATAGAATCGACCATTGATTTTGATCCTGGAATTCCTGATCTGCTACTTTCTAATTCTTCCTTTTCACTCTTAGCCCACCAACTATTCCTCATATGCAGATGAAGGTTAGGTAAATTTTATCTTGTTCTCACTAATTTTGAACTGGGATGGACTATCTCAATGGAAGCATTACCAGTCAGTAGTATGGGAAGTTGATTATCAGCTTGTATATGAACTCAAAGTCAGGGTTCAGCCTTTGAATTGCCAACAAAGGAGAGAGATTAGAGTAGAAGGAGAAGGAGAAGACAGTTGTGGATCAGACTCTCAGCTTGTTTGGTCCAAAAGCTAAAAAGATACATTTCCACAAATTAAGAAGTCCAGGGTATGAAATACAGAAGAAATAAATGATCAAGAAAAGTTGTAGAAAAATAAGAGGATAATCTCCCTCCCTTCTCCAAATCAGATAAATGTATATACAAGACACAGAGTACCAAAATCAAAATCAGTGGTGACAGGGGATAAACAAAAGAGGAAAAATGAAAGAAAAACTAGCTTAACACAGTACATTAGAAACTACAGCACAAACTCTTGTTTGAATATCTTTCAGTTCATTTTGATTACTATCATTGTATATGGTCATACATAGCTATTGAGCTATTGTAATGGCAAGAGAAAGGACCAAGTATAAACTAATGCAACAGCAATACTCACAAGACATTGTGTTGGAAATGAATTTAACAACTTGGAGGGGTTTGGGAGAGGCAAAGTGAGAAAAATGAGGAAGGGGTAACAACATTCAAAAAGAAATGTACTCATTTCCTTACTTATGTCACTGTAACCCCTGTGTATATAACTTTGACAATAAAATTAAATTTTAAAAAATAAGAGGAATAAGGTAAAGGATGCAACAAGAAAGGGGTTTCCTTAGAAAGAATTAGAACATAATCTGTTTAAAATTTTTTTCATATACTTTTATTGTAATTAATAGAAGGGTTACATTATGCTCACCAGGTAGAAGGTGCATTACTTCACATACATCAATACCCTTTGTCATGTCTCATTTCCCTCCCCCACCCCTACCCCTCATCTTGTTTTCCTCCCTTCCCTATCGGACTCCAAATACGCATATATACAGTATATCAGATAGCCAGGTGAAATACTATAACAATATGAGATAACCAAGGGACAGCAAAAGAGATGAGAGATAACATAGTACATTAAGGACAACAATCACTCATTATATGGCTTTTGTTTCTATATCCTGGAGGTCCTTTCATTTAGCATCATCTTAAATGGCCTTATGTATCTAGGTTTTGTTTTATTGTAACTCTCTGCTAGGAGAGCCCAAGGTTTCTACTGATTATGAAAATGAGGGAAATCATTGAGCCTATATGTTCCTTTGAGTCTGGCTTACTTCACTTAATATGATTTTTTTTCTAAGTCTTTCCATTTCCTTACAAAAGGGGCGATGTCATTCTTTCTGACAGCAGTATAGAATTCCATACCACATCTTGAGTTTGGGGGAAGATGGCAGTGGTTCAGTGTGAGTCTTTCTGAGCTCTCACCAAGATACCAGTTCTGGCATCCTAGGGGAAAGTTCATACCCAAAGATCAAAAATAAGTAAGCTTTAGCACCACAGAGATCTCAGTCAGAGAGGAAAAGGGCAGAAAACCGGCACAAGAAGACAGTGTGGAGCGGTGCCAGCTGCTCGGAGCAGCATTGGAGACAAAGCCTCCCTCCTAAAACATAGTCTTGAAAGGACAAGGCAAATAAAAAGGAACTGTAGACCAGAGAGAGAAGAAAATTGAGGACTGTGTTCCTAGGAAGTTTCCATTAATCATATCTCCTCTCCTCTCCCCTTCCTTCCTTCCTTCCTTCCTTCCTTCCTTCCTTCCTTCCTTCCTTCCTTCCTTCCATCTTCCTTTTCTTTCTTCCATCCTCTCTGATTCTTGTTCTCTTTTCCTCTCTTCGTTTTTCCTTTTCTTTTGTTCTTTAGATCTGCTGTTATGGGACTAAGATGTACTTGAATCCTTGAAAAGAATGGAGAAAATGTGAAGGAACTGCTACAGAGAACAGAGAAGACATTTTTAGGTCTCTGACTCAACTGGAGGAGGTAGAATATGCTGCCATTCCCACAGTTAGGTGGTACTAGTAAATTATTTGAAATTTAAATTCTTCTAACACAATTATAGTTTGAGGTGTGATTGAGTTTACCAATAGAAAAACCCTACTTAATAAGATTTCAAATTAATTTCTAGTGACTCATATCCCAAGGTTCCTCACAAAGAGCGTAAGTATGATATTTCTCAAAGTGGTAGAACTGATAGAACTAGTATTGACTGAATGTCTGCGCAAAACCTGCCCTGGGCAAATGATGTACATGTGCTTTCTTACTGAACTTTGAAAAAACAATCCCTTTGAGGAGGCAACTAATCTCTTCTTTATAAAAGTGCAGGAAACAAGATTTTAAAAAGTAACTTAATTGTATCAGGTGTATTTAACTGCTTGATAAAGCCCATTTTTTTAATGTTATCTTTCAGTCACACCTAGAAAAATCTTATACTATTTTGTTATAACTGTATTTCATCTAGGTAATTTCTGCTCTTGGTAAAGACAGAAGAATTGAAGATATGGTTGAATCTGGTAGTATTCAAAATTGAGGCATAAGTGCCAACTGAAGCAAAATAAGGGAGAAAAAGAAGTTCAAAATAATTTCTAAGTATGCCATTTGAAAATTCATTTTTTCCTGGAAATATTAGAAAATTTCATTTCTCAATATGGCTCACAATGAAAAATGTGATCTAGAGAAGCTTCACTTGGAATAATCATTTGCTTATTTCGTATCACTGATTAGTGGTTACATGGGTATATATTGTCTGAAACTTCATCAAGATAGGCATTGAGATTTGTACTCACAATTTTATATAAAAAATGAAGACAAGACAAATTAATTTATTTATTTATCTGAATAAAAACATCTACCAGTGCCTTACAATGTACTGAATTTTGACAAAGCAGTGAATATAACAGACAAAAATCTACACTTTTGTGGAGATTTTAGTTTGGTTGCAGCGTAATAATGGTGATGGTTGAAACAAACTATTTTTGTTTTAAAAATGTGAAGCTAAAGTCTGTATGATGGTAATTACTGTTACAATATTGCATATGAAGAAGATAGAGGCTGTGTTAGAAGGGGAGAAGCAGGCAATTTTAAATAGTAAAAGTGTTATTTGGAAAAAAACTGGATATTGAAGGTGAGCCAAGTAGATATGGAAGAAAGACAGCAGAGGAAGTGGCATGACATTGCACAGAACATGACTGGCTGGATTGAGGAATGGTTTTGTCAAGGGCCCATAGAACCTAATGTATGTGTTATGTAACCCAACTTTGACCTACAGAATTCACCAATAACTGTGATTAAAGTAGTATTAGAGTGAGTAACAGTGAGATAGAATGAAAAATTCAATAATTAGTGAAAGTAGATTTAGTAGGAGCCCTTAGCTGTAGCAAAGAGACACATGGATTGAACAGACTGATGATATGAGATTAAAACCTGAGCTGGGTTCCCTCTACATATCCAATCACCATGCTCCTGAATAGTTTTAGAATTCTGGGATAGAGAATGTCCTAGGATTTGTAAAAGTTATTGCCCAAAATAAAAAAATATAGTTTCAAATGAGCTTTAAAAATTATTATCCCACCATTAGAATTATGGAGCTATAAATGGTTATGGTATGAAAGTGGAATTTATTGGACACTTGAAAACTATAAAAAGGTTAAATACATAATCAATAACATACCATCAGTGTTGAACAATTTAACAAATTGTACTGGCATTTTGAGATCTATTTTTCCTGTTCAACTATTCTGACAGTCTTTAGTTTTAACTTGAGTATCTTGCTAAAAAGTAAACTTCTGGGGCCTAGTGGAAGAGTGCTTGCCTAGCATGCATGAAGCCCTGGGTTCGACTCCTTACTACCACATACACAGAAAAAGCTCCACGTAGTGTTGTTGCTCAAGTGATAGAGCGCTAACCTTGAGAAATCTCAAGGCAGTGCCCAGGTCCTGAATTCAAGCCCAGGGCTGGCAAAAAAAAATTACTCATTGCTTGAAGACCATGGGTCCACAGGAAGAAGATAAAATTAGTACTACCAGCCAAGGAATTGCTTTTGCATGTTTCAAACATGCTCACCTTCATTATAGTCATGACAAGAAACAGAAGAGGACAATGAGATAAAATTTTTAATGGATGAATCTGTTTCTAAACTACTTAAAAATAATCACCATGACAATAGAGCTGTGGCTCAAAGTGATAGAGCACTAGCCTTTAGTGAAAGAGCTCAGGGGCAGTGGCCAGACTCTGAGTCCAAGCCCCTTGACTGCAAAATAATAATCACCAAAGGCTGAATCCAATCAGTGGAAGATAGCATAAAATGGTAAGAAATACCAAATTTCAGCCCAAATCCATATTATACCATTTTCCAACAATGATATCAAAGGTATGCTACTCATCCTCTTTCAATCAAAATTTTCCAGGCCATAAATAATAGAAATTATATTCCTGAAGTGCACTGGAGACATTGTAAAGAGCAAATGGCATTTTATGTCAAAGTCCCTAGCACTGTGTTTTGCATGTGTTAGTTAACTTATTCCAGAACATAAGCTTCCAGCTTAGCCAATATGACCCATTGATCTTAAAAACAACATTATTCCAGACCTGTCTCTTTTACCAATAGGTTTATAAATCCCTATATGGAATTACTTTTAAAAATATTTCAAATGGTTATGATATTATGTTGAATCAATAAGGTAGCAAAATTAACTAGCCTCTGCAGGAAGGATTTGACCCACAGAAATTTGATTCTTGGTACTCCTTTGGTCTTTTTAATAAGTCAGTGAGCCTATAAGAAGTGCCAGTAACTGATGTGTATTGGAGAGTCAATATTCCCCTTAATAGTTTTCAAATGCTTTGTAACTGCATCTTTCCATTTGTCCCAAATCACTAGATTGAGTTTGTGGGCCATCATTCTGTGACTGTGTATGCAGATCCTTTCTTTCATTAACATGAATGTGTAGATCTTCATTAAATATCTTCTTAATTCTGCTGAGATCATCAACTTCCTAGGCAGCTCTGCTATGGAAAGCTAGCAGCATTGTTAACTTTCACTAAAACTTGATCTTCCACTGTGTGGCTATTTGTCATAAAGAAACAAAGCTTTTATTATCTCATAGAAATTCTGCACATCTCAATAATGAGCTGAGTACAGCAGAGTAGAGCAGATAGGACTGTGAGGCTATGTTGACTTCTGGCTGAATGGTTTGTTCTCAGAGGCTAACTTCATAATCACCTGAGACTTCAATGTCTGCTTCAGCAAAATAAAGGTTTACTGCAGTATGACTGATAGTTCAGGATCCCTGGATGCAGTCACATGATTTGGTCTTTATCATAGCTCTTTTTTCCCCTTTTGTCTTTATAAGGCTATGTAATTGTAGATGATAAGCTTAACCTCTCCATATCTTGTTTATTCTAGGATTTTCAGCTTGGCCAAGACACTTATTAGTGCTCATGGTCAGAGAAGATGAGATACCAGAATTGCTGCTAAACTTTGTGTAGGTGAAACAGTGTTAGTTCCCCTCCCCCACCCCACAAAAAAATATAGTACTGTTAGGGCTAGAGCTAAAAATCAGAAGCATTGCCAGTGTTGTCAAGAGCCAGGTAGAAGCAGAATTAAGGAGGAATCCAAGAACAAAAATAGGGCAAAGCAAACCACATGGTTCAAGGTCTAGCCAGGAGACAGAGACTGACATCTGAGCTTAAGTTTTTTTGGAAAACAACAACATCATCAGCAACAACAACAACAACATGTTTCTGAGTTTTATCTCAGTTGACGCGGTATCAAGCAGAAATTGTCAACTGGAGACCCATGGGTCAAATCCTGCCCACAGGACAAAGGTAGTAAGAATAGTAATGGGTAGCCTTCATTGACCATTGACAACACATGAGACATTTTCTAAATATTTCACACATATGAGGCAACTGAGACATTCAGTGACCTTTGAGATGAACACTACTCATAGCCTCAATTTACAAATGGGAAACCAGGCTAACAAAGTGGATACTTCATAGTGTCAAGTTTCAATGGAGGTGATGGGCTTCCCTACTGTAGTAGAATAAACAAGAGCCATATGGTAATAACATCAGGGAGAACCCTGTGGCTCAAGGATGGAGTTGACTGAGTGAGCCCAGACCAGTGCAGGAGACAACTCATCAAACAAGTGTACCTTTGACTACCTGCACTATATGGCCTTGTCTTTACCAATGTTACCTCAAGCAGCTTTTTAAAAAATACTTCCTTAAATACAATGAATGTATCACCTTAATAGATTGTTGTTCATCTAACATGTCATCTTCATGTTTCTTTGAAAGAGCTTTGCTTTTATCGGCAAACATGTTTTTCTCATTCAGTGTTTTAAACTGAAAAGCATTGCTGCCATTCTGTATGTGGGGGATTTCATGTACAAGTTCTGATTTCTGGCTTTTCTGCAAAGCAATTAACGGACCTGCTGAATCTGACACAGGATCTTTGATGACTATTGCCATGGTTCTGTTGGTAGGTCAGATTCTATACCCAGAACCTTCTAGACATCACCCGATCCCAGTGCATTGCTTATTTATGTCATTTTCCCCATACGTTTTTTTGCGTTCCCTATTTAAATGCCCCAGATCAGCTTGTGGCATCAAGTACAACAGACTAGTCTCAGAATCTTACAGAGAGATGCACAGAAAATGATTGAACTGAGAAGTAGAACCTCAGTATTTAAGCAATCAAAGTGCAACTTGCCTATTAATGTACTCCTAGAGCTTCTGAATTCATAAAGAATACAGAGCATTAATTTAATGTTAGGCACACAAGTTGCTTTATGTGAGCACATGGAATGAAAGCCATGTTTTCCCATCCCCCTGTTCCATAAGAAAACCATCCTGATACAGTACTTTTTAATCCCCATCCATGGCAACATGGATACTATGTATTAAAGATGATGGCACTACAAGATCGGAGGAGCTCCATGCTCAAGTCACTACTGAAAGACCAGCCACCTGAAAGGGGCCATTGACACTTGAGAAATATCCTTCCATTTTTGTGGAGCCACTAAAATTGGAGATGGTTTGTTCCAGCAGCTGGTGGTAATCGCCTCGACTAATAGTTTTGACATTACTCTATTGTAAATACTTTACCCATGGAAACCCATTTAATCTTCTTGGCTAACTTATAAATTCTATTTTCCTTTTTTGTAAATGAGGAAAGGGAAACACTGAGAGATTAGTAAGTTGCCAAGGTTCCAGAGCTAGTCAGTGTCAGAGATAAAGTGTTGAAGAGAGGCTTATTGGCTTCAAAACTTCTTCACCGTCCATATGGGGTATCCACAAATGTTTACTGAGTGTATGTGTAGGTCTTTGCATGAAATCAGGCTCTAAGGATGTAAAGTTAATAAAAATACACAATTCTCTGAAGGAGTTTGCACAAGATTAGGACAAGGGTGGGTAGAGCTGGTCACATCTGGCTGAGTCAGCTGGAGTAGCAGTCGAAGCACACTTCCTGCTCGTGGAGACGTAGCCCATGGGCACTTCTACCTGGCTTGCCAGCCATGAGCTGTCCACGCTCCCTGCACTCCCCCGAAGGACCAATCGGTACTGCTTCAAGTGCCTTACATCAACTCCCTGCTAGGTGATTTGTCGGGCAAGGCTCAGGAGGTTGGGGTGCTGGGACTATATAATTCCTGATCTGCGCAACAATACACGAGACCTGCTCATGCTTGTCCTCCGGCGTGTGCACTGTGTGTGGGTTGTTCACACTTACCTCCTGCCAGAGAGATAGCCCTACTGACAAGAGTAGAAATAACTTCATGGATGGTCTCGGTAATTCCACATAGTTTTGGTGCCTATGAGATGCAACTATGAGAAGGGGTGTAGTTCAGCTCTTACAAAAAGTAGTAAGGGTAAATCAGGATGGAGGCACAGATTAGGGAGGAAATTACTTCATGCAAAGAGGAGTTCACATTTCTCATGGGGAATGGCAATCCTTGGCTCCCAAGAGACAAGGTTCTTTAGGCTTTGGTGAGCATTTAAAGAAAGGGAAGAACACTTTACGCATGCTTTTTAAGTTTTTTTCAAGTATGCACAACCTGAAGCCCTTTCTCCTCTGACTTTGAACAATTTTTTTTATAGAAATGATCATCACTCTTTAGTTATTTTAGGAGCAAGAACAGAAAATAATTAAAAAGCCCATCAATTACTGGAAATAAACTTGACAGTCAATATCCCTTTTAATGCTCTAAATCCATGAAAACTATTGACTTACTAACAGGTAAATAATTCTCTAGGATCAATGATGACAATAATGTTTCACTATTTTTAGAACCATCAAAATAAACATACAAGTACATGGGGTCAAAGCTATTCCTCATATACACAAGGGAAATTTTCATCGAGTTAATGTGCCATGATAAAGCAAAAACAAGTGGAAAAAATCTACTTCTCCTTGAAATGTACCTTTTCCTATAGAGAATTCTAGAATTGTTTTGTTTGTCCCCAAACTTTATGATACTCTGTACAACAATGATATCAGCTGAGAAAAATGATGACTAGTGAGCATTGATACAGAGTTACTTCTTGTAAGAGATTTGTGAAGGAGTTCAATGACCTTTAGCATTGCATGATTTCAGCTTGGTTATTGCAGCAATTATTTCTAATCCTTAGGTTTTGTTGTTTTCCTAGTGTTATTGGCTATGTCTGCTGTTTTGATATTCTGCCCCTGAAATTTACAGGGTTTTGGAAACTTCTTTTATAGCTTGAGATTTCCAGTTTGCTAGATTTTTTTGTGTTTGACCTTATGTAACTATACATGTTTTTATCCTTTTGAAAATGTGCTGGCCTGAGGAGTCCTACATTTGTGCAGCTTTGTAGATATACATAAACACAGAAGTGCCTGGTAGAACAAAAACAGATTTTTTTAACTTCTTAATGGGATGGGGTTTCTTAAAGTCAACCATAAGTAAACAATGATTCCAGGGGAATGTGCCTAAGACAGACACTTTTACAACATTTAATTGAGATAGAAGGTGTACATCTACAGTGATTAAAAACTTCATCCAGCAGAACATTACAATTTAGCCAGAAAGTATAATGGAGAAACAAACATTGAAAGGAAATTTCATCCTGGGATGGGCTTTCCATGATCTGTCCCCTTTATATGACATCAGTGATATATCCCCACAAAATCCTACCAGGGAATAATATTTTACTCTCAGCTAGGGTAATGCATTAGCCTTGCGAAGCTTTCTCTCTCATGAATACTCAAGGGAAAAACGCTTGGGTTAAATCAACTATCACTTCTTCTAGGACCTGAAACATACTTTCTCATGATCTTTTAGTAAGTCAAATCTATCAACCAAACAAAGCAACCACTGCCTGATCCCATTGCATTACTGGTATTCGTTAGACGGTGTAGAAGCTGTAGGCATCAGTATTACAAGTCCTTTTAGCATCCTTTTGGTTCAGTTCAAATGACCTATGAAATGTACAGACCAATCTTTAATGGAATAGTCAATTCACCTTTTCATTCTGACACCTAAAAACTTTTCCACTTGGTATTTATAAAAATTACTGTGATAAATCATGTTGAGTTTCAGTTCCATTTCACTTCCTATTAGATGCCATGCCCAAACCTTGTCTGACCCATATCCAATCTGTTTGCACATAATAAAAACCCTGTGCATCTGAGAAAGGAAAGTGGCCTTTAGTTTTCTGATGGTTAAAAAAAAAAAGAATCATTCCTTTTGCACATACATCAGGGGAAACAGCTTGCCTTCCAAATCCTGTAAATCCTCTGTAAAAAGGTGGCTTATATCTCTGCTGGTAAGTGACAGAACAAGCAATCCAGTAACTATACTATTAGGAAGTCACAGGACAATTACTTTGAATATTTGGTTTTTTTAGGCAGTTAAATGCATTAAAAAATAATAGGCTCAAGAAATATACTGCTTATCAAGTCCAGACTAGGGGCAGGCAATGTGCTCAGTACTTATAAGATTTGTCTAATTTAATCGTCCCAAACTTATATGGTGGTGTTAAAGATATTAAGTAACTTTCCAAAGCCATGTATTTACCAAGTGGTAGCTCTGGCTTTGAGTCCAGGTCTTGTAGATTTTAAAAGCCAAATTATTATTATTATTTTTTTTGCCAGTCCTGGGCTTGAGCTCAGGGCCTGAGCACTGTCCTTGGACTTTTCTCAAGGCTAGAGCTTTACCACTTGAGCCTCAGCACCATTTCTGGCTTTTTTCTATGTATATGGTACTGAGGAATCGAACCCTGGTCTTCATGCATGCTAGGCAAGCACTCTACCACTAGGCCAAATTCCCAGCCCAGCCAAATTATTTTTTATCCTACTCTGCCAACTTCCTCTAACAACAGAAAGTTGTGAGTAGAATCAGTTTTGCATTGGAAGTTTCTGTATCTATCCTATTATTTTCTGCAGGGCTCTGTATTATAAAATGCCTTGGTAATTGATGGTTAATCAACTGTTAAATTCAGGCTCTGAGCCATTTTAACCATGTGACCTCAATCAAGCCTCTTTGATAATCAAATTTCACTTCTTCCTCCTCATTCTTTTCCTTCTCCTCTTCTTTCTTCCACTCTTCTTGTTCTTCTTCTTCCTCCACCTCCTCTTACTCCTCCTCCTCCTCCTCCTCCTCCTCCTGCTCCTCCTCCTCCTCCTCCTTCTTTTGGGGATGGGAATATCTGCTTCACACCATTGTAAGTGTATGAATAATAGATGTAGCTTACCCTACAGAATATCCAATGAATTGTTCAACAAAAGATAATAGTTCTTGTGATACAGAGTGGCTAGAAAACAGTTTCTACAATTGATGCTAATATTTTGAACTAGAAAATTAGAATGTCTTCCTCATAATGGATCAGGAGGAGGAAATGGACGAGAAATGATTTCTTCATACGCATAACCAGGAGCAATTTTAGTGGATATTGAAGGATTACAAATGCAACTTTCAAGGCAAATAGGTCTGTAAAAGGCTGAAATAACAAATGCATTCTTTTTGCTTTCTTTAGCTTAAAATGCTTAGTTTAAGGTGAATGTTAAAGGGAATGCTAAGGGTGAAAATAAATCTGGAGTTTTCCACTGAGCCTTTTTTCTTAATTTAAAAAGCCATGCTATAAATTTAACAGGTCCAAAACTATAAGCTAGAATCATTTTAAAGGAACATGCCAAATTACATGCATGTCATCTAGTAGCACTTTGCAGAAAAACACTAACATTACTAAGTAGTGTTAAAATGGGCAGTTTCTGAAAACAGAAAAAAGGAAATTCTGGCAAGGATTTTTACTGTAGATTTGGATAGACCTCTGGTTGAGGACTCTCAAGTTGGGATTATTCTGGGTAGTAAGAATAAATACAAGTAAATAAAACATCACCTTGTAGATGGAACTTCTCTCTTCTCTTATTACTTACTAAGATGCTGACAATTTCAACCTTAGGCTTTTATTGAAGTAGATTGTGGCTAATGAACATAATCACACTGTCCACACTGGAAATAAAACCTTCAAATAGTTTGACTGTGGATTTTAGAACTTCTTGTGGTGTTCAGGAGTTTATATGTATACAGTGTAGCCTGATAAAATTCACCCTGTCTAAGACTCTTTCCTCCTCCTCCCTTTGCCCTTCTCCTCTTCCTCTCTTCCTTCTCAAATCAAATGCAGCCATCTTTCTTGCTGTTTTCACATATGTGCATTAAATCATTTTGACCGGGTACTCACTACCCTTTACTTTTGCTGTCCATCCCAACACTTGAATCCACACCCTAGACAGCACAAGACTCACCCTCCCATGGTCATTTCTGTTAAAGTCCATGTTGATTGCTCAAAGAGGCTTCACTGTAATTTTCACACATGCATACTCTGATTTTCATCACATTGATCACATACATTGCCTACACATCTTCACACATGCAGGACCAATGTCTTTATATTGTTTATCTTTCATATCTAGCACCCACATTATGGAAGAATGTATGTGATTTTTGTCCTTCTGAAATTGGCTTTTGCTTACAAAGCTTTGTATGCTGATTTCTAACTCCACCTATTTCCCTGAAAACAAAATAATTCTATTCTTCTTGATGAATAAGACCTCATTGTGTGTATATGCGGGATATATATGTTTACATCACTATATATAGAATCTATATATTATATACACATATGTACACAATATATATAAACATATATACAAATATGTGTATGTGTCCCACATCTTCTTGGTTCATTCATTACTTTTAGATTATATGGGTTGTTTCTATAGATTGTCTATTGTAAATAGTATTGCAATGAACCTAAGTATGCAGAAGTTTCTACTATACCTGACTTACACTCCTTAGATAAATTTCCAAGAAGAGTATCACTGGATCATTTGATAGTTCTAGTTTTTAATCTATTGAAAAATCTTTGTACTTATTTCCATAGTGGTTGCATTGATTTATAGTCCCATCAATAGTGAATAATGTTTCACTCATTTTCACATCCTTGTCAGCTTTTATTGAATGGCTGTTTAGACTAGAATGAGAGGAAATTGCAATGCTGTTTTGATTTGCATTTCATTTGAGCTTCTTTATACAACTGATTAGTAGTATAAAAAGAAAAAATGTACAAAATAAAGAAAAAGTATGTTTCCTTACATTTTTCTATAATAGCACTGCAGTGGCAAGATGAGAGGTAAATAGTGCTGCAATGAACATAGTTGTGCTAGTGGCTTTAGTATGTCCTTATTTCTGGATGATTGGGTAAATGCCAAGGAATGGAATTGCTGGGTCATAAGGGAGCTCTATGTTTAGTCTTTTGAGAAACCTCCGTACTGCTTTCCATAGTGGTTGAATGGGTTTACACTCCCACCAACAGTGTAGTAGTGATCCCTCCTGGCCACATCCCCACCAGCATCTGTTGTTATTAGATTTCTTGATCATGGCCATTCTAACTGGAGTGAGGTGGAATCTCAAAGTTGTTTGATTTGCAATTCTTTTATGGCCAGAGATGTCAAGCATTTCTTCATGGTCTATAGGCCATTCTTATTTCTTCTTCAGAGAAGACTCTCTTTAAGTCTTTGGACCATCTTTTAATGTGATGGTTGTTTCTTTGAAGATTTGTTTTGGAGAGATTCAATTTTTTGAGCTATTGAAATATTTTAGATATGTGGCCTTTGTCTGTTGTATGGCTAGTGAAGATCTTCTACTTTGTGGGCTTCCTATTTAACTTTCTAGCTATGTCCTTTGAAATACAGAAGCTCTGCAGTTTCATGCAATCCCATTTGTCCAAACTTTCTTTAATTTGTTGTGTTCCTGGGTCCTGTGCCAAGGAGACCTAGTGTACCCCTTCATCTGTGTGAGTCATGGGATTAAAAATCCCAGAGGAATGCCAGCCAAGGGTATATGCTTCTGGATATTTACTCAGAAAATTTCTACTTGTGCCCAGGAATCTTTGTCACTTCAAGAGGAAAATAATTTTGTCATTCTTAAGTCCACTTAGACAACAGATATTCAGTGTCTTAATGGATGGAATTTTCCTTTCATCTCCTTTCATTTCCCTGCCCTCCTCCCTCTCTTTCTCATTGGCAAAAATTGCTATATAGTTTGTGGGGGAAGGAAATAGGAGGGAAAATCTTTACAATAAAATCATTAAAAAGACAAAAAAATAATTCAAAGCTCTGAATGAGCTGAAATGTACATATGAACCCGAGGATTTGATGAAGTAACTATCCAAAGCTACACAACCTTGGAGAGAGAGCAGAACTTAATCCAAGTATGTGCGGTATCAATACTGCCTTTCCTTTCATAAGGATCTAAAAAGAATCTTTTAATAAAAGGACAAGTAGAAGGAACAAAAATACTGGGTCCCTGAAGACGTACCAGCACAGAAAGGACAAGATAAAATGATGCCCTTTTTGCTCCCAGCATAGCTTGAGCAGCTCCAACTTTGGACAAATGAGATCTGAGGTCTGATTTCTGTGTAGGTAGTTTCATAGGATAGTACCTCAGGATTATCAAATTCCTACCCTGTGCTCTTGTATAGCAGCTGACCTCTGAATGTTTATGTTTATGCTTTACTTCCTCACACCTTCTCACAGGACTAAGGATTAGTTGACCCAAATAAAATTCTTAGATCTGATATGATCATAATACATTAGATATGATAATCTTTGCTTTAACAAATGTCCATTGCTTCTCCTCACGACTATACATGTCCATAGTTACAGAGCCTCAGACTTCCTAACTTTAGTTCATGGTCCTAAAGCCAACCCCATATCTCACTCCCTTTCTGCTCTACACACTTCCATAATGTTTTAAATCACACAGGTTTTGGTCCTCTTTAATTACGAGGAATTTGGTCCTAAAAAAAAAAAAAAACAAAATAAAACACTTGGGCTGGGAGTTTGACCTAGGGGTAGAGTGTTTGCCTAGCATGCACGAAGACCCAGGTTTGATTCCTTGGTACCACATACATAGTAAAAAGCCAGAAGTGATGCTGAGGCTCAAGTGGTAGAGCTCTGGCCTTGAGAAAGTCTAAGGACAGTGCTCAGGCCCTGAGCTCAAGCCCAGGACTGCCAGAAAAAAAAAGCACTTATCAATGACAAAGAGTCACTATTTCTTAGTGGATTTGCTCCTTAACATCATGTCTTGCAATATGTCTCTGTGCTTGTCAGGGATTTCTTTTTTTATTAAAAAATTTATTAATGTTGATATTTACATCATATTTCAAATGACATGTTTAACAAACAAGTATTCAAGAAGGAAATCTCTCTATACAATCACTGGCACTTAGATTTTAGAACATAATTAAAATCAGGCTGAGGGTTTGTATATCATAGATGCATATTAATCTATGTAATAAAACATTATGTCTATAGACTCATGAATTTTGTCTATGTAGTTGTGTTTGTATTTCCAATACCATGTCCCTCTGGGTCCTCATGACTCTTTCCATCTTCACGAATCCCTCAAGATTTCAACACAGCTCTCTGGTGGGACCCACTCTACTATTGCAGAGGGAAATGAACTTTGGGCTGAACACACTAGACTTAGGAGGACATCTGTAATTACTTGAAGTGAATGGAAATTTAAAATAAATAACAATAGATTTGCTTAAGCACACATAATATGGGAAACATAGAAGCTTGTCAGATATAGTATAGACTCTGTAACAGATATGTGATATCTGATTGATAATGTTGAAATGACTATAAAATATTGTAAAAAAAAAGTGTGCAAAACAATGTACAGTGAAAATAGGCTAGACGCAGGCTCAGATGACCATGCCTTTAATCCTAGTTACTCAAGGGGCAGAGATCTGTAGATTCTGACCTGAAGCCAGGATAAGCAGGAGTCTAAGGGATTCCATTTGCAGTTAACCAGGAAAGAGCTAGACTGGAGGCATGGATGTAGTGGTAAGGTACCTTGATTAAGATAGCTATAAGAAAGTAGAAAGCTCCAACTTCAAGCCCTGATGCCAGTACAAAAGGAAAATAAAAAATAAAAGGCATGAACAGAGATATAATAGCAATAAAGATGATAACAAATCTCACTTGTAGTAAGAGCTTATTGTGTGGTAGGTGAGCCCTATGCTAAAACATGATTCCTATATTATAACCATCTCGGGTACAATCATACTGTGATGAGGAAAATGAGTTTATGTAATTAATAGCTTCAGTAACTTACTGCTTATAAGTTATAAGCACTTACAGCCTGTAAGTGACAGAGCTGTCGAGGCACATTGAATTTATTTTTCTCTTGAACATAAGCCACATGTTTTTTTCCTGTTTAATTCACTGTGGTGTTCCAGAACCTGGCATTCACCATGAACCATGAAGGTACAATTAAGAAGCCCTCAGAGTCCAGGTTCTGCCACTCATCAGACTTAACTGGGCCATTTCACATTACTTTTCTTTGCTGTATAGTTTGCAGGATGGTGTGGTTACCTAGCTTTTAAATCAAAATGATTAAGGACTCACACTGCAAGCAATGAGTTGAAAGAAGAGATGAAACTCTTAATGAAGATATATTATCCAGTCAGAGTCACGCATCCGGTGAGACTGTGTGTGTATCTTCTGATGCTAGTGAGGTAAACCAAATGTAGTGTAGGCAGGACAGTAAGAGGAGAAGATGGCTGCCATCATGCATTGGAGAAGGGATTGCAGTACTGAGATTCATTTGCATAGCAGAGTCCTGTGAGAGGGCAAGCCTGTACAAATTGCTTCTATGGAGATAATAAGGATAATGGGAAAGCATCTCTCTTATACTCTGTTTTCAGGATGTAAGATAATAGTAATTGCATGCAAAACATTTTTAGAAGGCTACGCATTGCCATTTTGCCAAATGGCATTCCTCCACTCTGTGCCTCCTGTGGCACATCTAAATGGGCAGAGATCATGGCCTCTGGTGGAAACAATGGCTGATATTTCATGACTCTCCTAGGCTTTGGGACCTTGAACTTGTGCAAAGAAGTGTCTGAACATTTCTGTTGAAGTTGTAGCTAATATATGAGAAATATATGGCATGGCAGCTAGTATGATTTTGGTTCCATGAAAGGAGAGAGTTTGAACAATGCAGAGCACTGACAAAGCATGATCTTTGGCTAACAATGAGAGATAGAATTTGGTTGTGAATATCTAGGATTGTTTCTTGCTATAGAATTTCATAACACCGATATGTCTCAGTATCCATATTGTTAATGAAGAATCATGAAAGCATTCACCCAGTAGGGTTAGGTCAGGGTTAATGAATCAATGTATATTTTCTTAAACTATCCTTGTTCATGAGATGCCTTTAACAAGGGAAAAATAAAACATTACTATGCATAGAGAGCCAGCTGTATGTGCTGCTTTCTCTCTGCTACTGAGCATTTTAGAAAGGCTGGAATGTGAGAGGGTCTTGGAGCCAACTGCACTTTGGTCTTTATATTTTTTACTCCTTTACTGGTAACCAGACCTGAAACAGTGACTGGAGAAACTTCTAAATGAAAATGTTCAGAAGGAAACATAAATGTTCTACCTCATGCCAAAATTCTTCGTTCTAGGATTCTGGGGCTGAGACTTTGTCACAAATTTGAGCAATGGTGTTATAAAACAGACTGACAAGGCTGTGAATTGCAACGCTACATCAAGCTGGAGTCCTAAGCTGTTAGACATTTTTTTTTTTTTGCTTTGGGATTTTACCCCACCCATATGTTTAGCATTCCAGCAGACATACTTTCATGTGTTGAAATGTCTATTTCCAGTGGAAGGGTGGAGAGGAACTACTGTGGTTTAAATTAGTCAGGATGTTGTTGCTCTTAGGACAAGAGAATTTTGACACTTGGGAAATAGTAGGGAGAACACCAGAAAGAATGTTCATCTCTCTCTGCTCCATTCCCTCTCCATGTCAAGACACTATTCAAGTGTGTTTATGGTTTTTCATTATTTTGTAAGTCTTCTTAGGCAAGAACTATGCCATATTTAGTTTTCAAAGTGGTTAACACTAGTATTTGCAATATGTCAGATACTGTCCCGAATCCTTACTGAATCATCACAGTAACACTAGCTACTTTTTCAATTGAACAGATAAGGATGTTAAGGCTTCAAATGGAAAACTAGCCAGATGAAAGTCAGTGACATGACTAAGTGGTATGGTCAGCTTTAGATCTAGGTTTTATGCAGCTTCAAAGCACATACACTTGGCTGGTATCCCTCTGGGATTTTTAATCCCATGACTCACACAGATGAATGTTGGGAAACCAACTTAGTGAATTACCATACATGAGTAATATGAAAAGGGTTTGTGGTGATCATTCCATATACACACACAGTTCTTAGAACATGTTCACTCTTACTTTTTCTCATTTCTCCATTCATCTTCTTTTTCAAAGAGTGCTTGGTAAGCTTAATTTTGATGTCTCTGTAGTATATAATATATATGTGCATCTATGTGATATATATTTTGAACATTTTCACTCTCAGTGTCTTTTCATTCCCCCACACAAGAGATTTTGCTCTCTACCCATAAAAGATTTGGTATTCAAAAAGACATCTTTCATTGTAACCTTAAAACACTGATATGAACAGAACTAGTTAATGGCATTTTTAATCTTTGGAATGAATGATGAAATAATCTTTGTCTACCTTGAAAACAGTTTGTCTCTCAATTAAAAAAACCCAGATCATTAGTGATATATCAATTCTGAAGACCCTCACAATTAACTACATACCAATTATGCTATCAAAAAAAAGAGTTAGTGAGGTGCATTAGAAATCAACAAGGTTAGCCATGAAAAAGGCATTTCCCTGTAGGTCATAAATTTACTTTCATTGTGTCTTTCTTCCAGTGATTTTTTTTCTTAAAGTCAAGTGAGTGTATGTCAGAATCTTAGGAGTGAGGGAAAAAAGCAGGCTTCAATGGAAACATCCAGCACTGCTCCTATGATATGTTACTTCTGGCAGGTTGACACCACTGATTAAGCATATGTTACTTCTGGCAGGTTGACACCACTGATTAAGCATGGCTTCAGCACCACTTTCTTCTAACCTGGAAACTTAACCTTCAGATTTTGGTAGCAATGAAGATTGACTTTGTGCTTCATGTAGTACAGTCAGAGTAATTCCAAGAGGAGAATTACAGATTTTGCCCCCATTGTGTTAGTGAGGAAACTGATTTAGAAACCTGTTTGCAGAAAGCCATATTATGGTCCAAAATTGGACACTCTTTTTGAG
Source organism: Megascapheus bottae (assembly GCF_031878675.1). NCBI lineage: Eukaryota > Metazoa > Chordata > Mammalia > Rodentia > Geomyidae > Megascapheus > Megascapheus bottae. Next base: position 79,742,484 of record NC_143510.1, on the reverse strand, counting down.
ACAGGATGAAATTTGATCCCTTTGTCAATGACAATAGACACTTCATTGCTTGCACAATGGAAGCTGTATGTGGTAGGTGATTCCTCAAAATCTCTCAGCAGTGATACAGCAAACAAAATCAACTCCAAGATAATGCAATTGTGTGGAAACTCAAGACCATGTGCAGTGCACACCTTTTTCTTCAACAAAGAGCTTGACTTGACCATCACACAAATATCCAATATTCCATTTTCCCTAGTGTCTGTAATAAGACTGCTTGTATTTTGCAGCTCAAGTTTGGACTGATGAGTTGGGCTTCAGAGGCTATCTAATTAACCACATTGGCTCTTTGTAGGGCTACCCACTTACTCTAATTTCAACTCAGTGTGTTCTCTTTCTCTCTCTCTCTCTCTCTCTCTCTCTCTCTCTCTCTCTCTCTCTCTCTCTCTCTCTCTCTCTCTCTGTGTGTGTGTGTGTGTGTGTGTGTGTGTGTGTGTGTCCTTAGTGTGGAAGAGAAATAGCTTTTTCTAAATTATAAATCCCCTTGGCCATAGGCAATTTTGCAAGAAGCTTCATTGTTTTTACTTCCTGTTTCAGGGTGAGTAATCCTAAATTCTGTAGGTTTCTTTTGTTTTGTTGAGCTCTGCTTTTTGTCTTAGCCTGCACTGTGATTATCTGTGGCTTTGCCAAGATCTTTCTGGAACTTTGGTTGAGCCTCACCAAAGACAACCACGGTGGATGTGTACACTCAATGAATACAATATTGCTGGTCCAGAAAGCTATCTAGCTGGATTTCACAGACCTCACACTCTTTAAATTATTAAAATTACACTATCTCCTACCGCATCTTTTGCTGACATGCATAAGGAAAGTGCATGCTGTTCACAGAGATCTATGTGGCAGATGGATCTTTACATATACACTGGCTAATGGCCTGGTACAGGAAGAGACAGCACACATCAGCAGTCAGTGTGGCATTTTTTCATCCTTGCTTCTCATCAGTGGGATGATATCGAACATGTGCCTCCGTCTTGAGTCTCCTGTGGAGAGATGATAGTGCTGAAGTTTGGACTTCCATCACTAATAACAAAGATCTTGGAGGACATCATATACATGGTGTTTTCCAATGTAAAATGTTGAAGAAAGCCACAATGGGAGTGCTTTGTGTTTTGGGGAAGGGCTACAGTAGAGACAATAGAAACTATTGTGGTAGAGAATGGGAATGGTTGGTACTTGGAAGATGGGGTGTGTAAGAGGAGTGGGTTCCCATTTGGTTCAGAGCTTAAAATAGTGTTGAAGACAATGTCTAAACTTTTCTAATTTTCCTTCCATAAGCTCAGATGCTGGGGCCATTTAATATTTACCTAATATATACCTTTGAGAAAAATATTATTTGTTGTAGGCAAATTGTCTCCCTCCCTACACTTGACTAGATGATAGGTAGATTTCCTGGCAGAAACTTTGATGACTCTCTGTGAAGCTCTATAGTAAACCAAGAGACAATTAGGATTTATCTGTCCTTTAATTTCAAAACACCTGACTCCAAAGAGTTCAGAAACCAGAGGACCTCTTACTTTAAACTTTTATTAGTGATTTTATGGAATCATAGAGCAATAGACATGGGAAAAAATGTTCCTGAACCTTCTTAGACCACGTAAATTTAGATTTAAGTGTTTTGCTTTGTTTCAATAGAGCTTTGATTCTTCTACTTAACAAGAATAAAATCTTGAGTAAGGATGAGTCTTTCCAGTTTCTGTCTAGAAAAGCCATTTTACATCTGTAAAATGGTGGTCAGACTAAATGTTATCACATGGGGTTAACATTGATTAAGTTGTAAAATGTTCTTAGACCAATGCCCTGGTACATGATTAACACCTGAAAAATAATGATAGTGGCAGTGATACTAATGCATGCAAAGAGTAATGTCTTTACATAAAGGTGCAATATTCCAGTTTGATTCCCATTTCTGGCTGCTAGATAGGGTTCTTGAAAATAAGCTGGAATGTGACAAATATGAATTTCACAGAAATAGGTAGAGAACAGCTTGGAGCTAGATTTCCATGCCAGGCCAGTGTCTGATATTAAACTTTCCCTGCAGTCATATTGAAGCATTATTACTATATATTGCTTTGAAAACAAAAGCTGAGACCAGTATCCTAAAAGTATTTTTTGGATATGTTTGGGCCAACCAATCTTTTTGTTTTCCAGTGGAATCACTGTTTTGATTATTGTGTGGCAAAAGAATAAGAATAAAGGACCGACTTGCCTACTTGCATAGCCTTAGCTTGTTTTCATTATAAGTATCAATGAAAAAATGTAATCTTTTTTAAATCACAGTTCTTTATAAATGAAGCCCTTTTAATTATAAGCGCCTACAAGGATTGTAAAGAACATTCTACTTGGTGTTGGCCATATAACAAAATTAAATTGTTTTATGTAGTGAAGGTTAGTGATAGCTGAAATAGTGTATTTTTGAACTAAAAATGAGCAGGCATAAATGTATTGCGGGCTTTCCATTCTTACTACAATTTCTCTTTCAACATCAAAATGTATATTTATATTTTTACTTTTTAAATTTTGTGTATTTAAACAAGTTCAAGCTGTAAAAATGACATCTGTGTTTGCACAAGACAACAGACATCATTTGAATTTGTTAATATAAAGCATTTTACACCTAGAAGAATTTCAAATAACCAGTGCACCAAGCAGATGGGAAAATATAATAAATAATCTGTCTTTCAATGACATTTATATCTTTTCTCTCATTCAGCTATAGCAAACTAAATAGACAAATGGACTTTTTATAGTTATAGGCTAGGAAAGCTTCTTAGGCACTGCTTTTATCAGAAGCACTTTTTAAGTATATTGCATACCATCTAATAAAGTGATTTGCACTTTATGATGCAAAAGTTTTAAGCAATTTGAGAAAAAAATATCTCATTTACAAGGGTGTTCAAATATAAATAAAAACTCAACATGTGTTTTTCTGAAATGGAGAACGTTTTAGTAAAATGACTTCAAACTAAGGCATTTAAAATCTAAATTTTGCTTTCAGATCCACTCATTCTAATACACAAAGAAAAGACTTAACAGTCCAGAAGTTTTTAGCTTGAAAGAAATAACATCATGGACAGTTTTGCTTAAAAACCTTCAGTTTTGGAAACAGATTTTTTTCCTTTTTCTTTCTTTAATTTTTTTTAATGGAGTTTTGATTGAGAAATTGGAGACATTGTTTTGTGTCTTGACTTACTTCAAAAATACTTGAAAATTTAAAAATATAAAGAGTGTGTGAAATTACTATCTGGGACTCTTCTTTAGAGTACGGCACATTTTACTATTGTAAGAGTTTTTAGCATGGGTTAGAGAACCTGCAAGAACTTGAAATATTTTTTTGTGAAATCTTTTAAAACCATGACATAATAATTCTTTTTTTTTTGTAAGTGGACTTGTGTTGTTCAAGAATGACCCCTATCTATTTCCACCCTCCTCAAGCTCAATTTGCTTTTGGCAAGGCATAAGAATTTCTCCAACAAAAGAGGCTTCAGCTATATGTTAAGGAGAAAATTATTTATCATTTAATTCTTCCTAATCTTTGTGTCTATGTGAGAGAAAATGTTGACTTGTCCTGCCTGAGTCTTTCAATTTTTTTTTAAATCTATCCCTATAAAAATGAGACATTGGGCCGGGAGTTTGGCCTAGTGGTTAAAGTGCTTGCCTAGCATGCATGAAGACCCGGGTTCGATTCCTCGGTACCACATATAGAAAAAAGCCGGAAGTGGTGCTGAGGCTCAAGTGGTAGAGCTCTAGCCTTGAGAAAGTCCAAGGACAGTGCTCAGGCCCTGAGCTCAAGCCCAGGACTGGCAAAAATAAATAAATAAATAAATAAATAAATAAATAAATAAATAAATAAATAAATAAATAAAAATTAGACATTGGGGGCTGGGAGTTTGGCCTAGTAGTAGAGTGCTTGCCTAGCACTTTGGGAAGTGATTTTTTTTTTCTGGTTATATATCATTGTACACTTTTGGAGTTCTATCTCTATCTAACATTTCCTTCATTCATTAAAACTTTATTTTGCATGTGGAATATCATGCAGACTTGGTGACATTGTGAATCAGATCCAATGACTTGTCAATATTTGCTCATCCAGGTTCTATGCCAACCCTCTTTCACTTACTTACCAACAGAAACAACTTCATTTAAGTTTTCCAAATGTTGTTTGACTCAAAATAGAAGGTAATCTAAGTCTGAATAGGCTTCTTTTGTGTGGAGAAGGGATATCAATGCAAGTCACTGAATATCTAACTTGGACCCTGGCTCCTCTCAAGCAAAGTCCATGTGCTTTGGAACCAGTGTCCTTGGGCACAGACATGTTATATCTTTCCTTTGGGTTTCTTCCCCAAGTAGAAGTGACTAAAAGGAGGTAGGATGGATGACAAAGAGGGTCCTGAACTTTGCTCACTATCCAATTATGAATAAATAAAATTAAAGTTTAAGACCAGTGCCCATGACAGGGGAAGAAAGTGACAGGAATTGGACTCAGAGTCCGGTGAGAATCACTCAACTTCATAAAATCACAAATTGAGTCATTGTCACTGAAAACACATTAAAATATTCTTTGCACTTGGAAAAAATCATATTAAGTGAAGTAAGCCAGACGTAAAGGAACATAGGCTCAATGTTTTCCCTCATCTATAATAATTATTATACATTTAGAAATCTCCTAGCAGAGGATTACAATAGCTCAAAGCCTGAATACATAAGGCCATATAGGATGAGGCCAAATTAATGGACCTCCAGAACATGGAAACAAGAGCTTAACTATGGGTGACTATTCTTCTTTATGTACTGTGTTTTTCTCCCTTCTCGTCTGTTGCCCTTTGGTTAATCTCATATTATTACAGTATCCCACTTTGTTACCTGGTATATTATATAGATGCTTAGTTGTTTATTTGAAATAGGAGGGGGAAAATGAGTGGAAGGAGTGGGGGTGGGAAATGGGGACAAAAACATAAGAAGGGATATCAGTGTGTGAGAAGTAATGCACCTTCTGTCTGGCAAATATAAGTAACCCCTCTATACATTAAAATAAAAAAATATAAAAAATGTTCTTTGCAATGCATATACATTATATATATATATATATATAAATAATTTTTGCAACCAGGCCAAATAAACTTGCAAGTACTTCTAAAACTCATGGAGAAAATGAGGACCTTGGAGTTTGCAATAAGACTGCCAATTGCTTAGTAAGTTATTGAAACATTCTATGTTTAATTTCTATATGGTGACATGAAGACCATTAAATGTCACAATGTATGTAAGCACTTAATATGGTACCACGAATATTGTAACACTATTATTATAGGGTAAATAGAGCTTCATGAAGAAGGAACTGTAGATATAAACCTAAACAGTGTCTGTAATAGGCCAAATAAAATGGATAAAACACAGGATCATCTCTTCATAAAGTGTGCAGCGTGTATAGCTGTAGTGTGGTCAAAGTCAAATAATGAAGATAAATATTATGAGATATTTTAAAAGATGAGTTTACTTAGAATCACTCCTGACATTTTCATGTTTGTACTTAGTATTAAAGTAATACATATCTATGTGTGGGAAAATAAAAGCTTAGCTACTCCCTGATCACTTACAATTTCAGGAGTCTGACCATTGTAATTGGAATAGGAATTCACACATTTTTAGGACTTAAAAGTACTCAGTCCATTCTCACCTTCTGAACTGGAGATGTGTTTCAGTGCCAGAGCACTTGCTTGGCATGGTCAAAGCCTTAGGTTCAGTCCTTAATATTGTTTAAGAAATGTCAAATCCTACTGCTTAAAAAGGACCTCAGATACTCTAAGAGGGAAATACATGATAGATCTTCAATCTACTCATAAAGTAGTATGTGTATCTATATGTATGTGTGTGTGAGAGAGAAAGAGGCGTTATGAAAATGAAAATATGAAGTAGAATTGTTGTATGAGTGGCAAATTTTGAGCAGATGTGCTAAGTAGGTTACCATTATTTCATCATAGCATTTTCTTGGTAAAAATCTAATTAAAAAGTCTTTTACACACTTAACTGATAAATGATTTCACTTTGACTTGGCTTCAACATCAACTAAAATTTTATTAAATTACAAGTCAAGTCCAAACTCCAACCAGGCTTCTTTGTGAATTTAAAATCATTTCCTAATTTCTATGACAACCAACTTATACTACTTTTGATTTTCTGTGAAGCTTGAAATGACACTGACCTAAATCAGATCCATCTTTAACAACCATAACTTAAGTTGTTCACACTTCCCTTGTGTAGCTTGAGTATTAATCTGATTTACAAATTATTTTTAATTTCATGAACGAAGTATGAAGACAAAAATATCACCAGGCAGATATTCCAGTTTTATAGGACTTTGTTCAAGGAGTTTTTCTTAGTGTTACTGTGCTCACTCTTTATTCTTGGCCTTGCCATGCATCTACTCAGCATACTCAGTTCCCTTTTAAGCTGTGATAACTCAATTGATTCAATTCAATACAGTTTATTGAGTATCTGCTATATACGAGGCTATATGGAAGTCTTGGAGATGTGTGTGAGTGGGAATACAAAAAGAATTCTAGCCTTCACAGAGCACTTAGGAGATGGATGCAAATTAAAACAGAAGGAATTGAAGTGTAGGGTAAGGGCTCTGACAGGGACAATCTAATACCATGGCAAGCAGTATTGTCCAAGACCCCTGATAAGGAGATCACATACTGGGTAGAAAGACATCCCTCTCCCCTTACCTTAGAA